>NC_069793.1:76013173-76313173 GCF_027406575.1 Nycticebus coucang
AGCTTCTCATCTTGACTGTTATTGGTGTACACAAAGGCTACTGACTTGTGGACATTGATTTTATATCCTGAAACATTACTGTATTTTTGGATGACTTCTAGGAGTCTCGTGGTTGAGTCTTTGGGGTTCTCTAAGTATAAGATCATGTCGTCAGCAAAGAGGGAGAGTTTGACCTCCTCTGCTCCAATTTGGATTCCCTTTATTTCCTTGTCTTGCCTAATTGTATTGGCTACAACTTCCAGCACTACGTTGAATAGTAAAGGTGACAGAGGACAACCTTGTCTGGTTCCAGTTCTAAGAGGAAAAGCTTTCAGTTTTACTCCATTCAGTAAAATATTGGCTGTGGGTTTGTCATAGATAGCTTCAGTCAGTTTTAGAAATGTGCCACCTATGCCTATACTCTTCAGTGTTCTAATTAGAAAAGGATGCTGGATTTTATCAAATGCTTTTTCTGCATCTATTGAGAGGATCATGTGATCTTTATTTTTGCCTCTGTTAATATGGTGGATAACGTTTATAGACTTGCGTATGTTAAACCAGCCTTGCATCCCTGGGATGAAGCCTACTTGATCATGATCAATGACTTTTTTGATGATAAGCTGTAATCGATTGGCTAGGATTTTGTTGAGAATTTTTGCGTCTATATTCATGAGTGAGATTGGTCTGATATTCTCCTTTTTGTTTGGGTCTCTTCCTGGATTTGGTATAAGGGTGATGTTTGCTTCATAGAATGTGTTGGGGAAGATTCCTTCTTCCTCAATTTTTTGGAATAATTTCTGCAGTACAGGAATAAGCTCTTCCTTGAAGGTTTGATAGAATTCTGGTGTGAAGCCATCTGGACCAGGGCATTTTTTGGTTGGAAGATTATTTATTGTTTCTTTGATCTCAGTGCTTGAAATTGGTCTGTTCAGGAGGTCTATTTCTTCCTGGCTGAGTCTAGGGAGAGGGTGTGATTCCAAATATTGATCCATTTCTTTCACATTGTCACATTTCTGGGCATAGAGTTTCTGGTAGTATTCAGAGATGATCTCTTGTATCTCTGTGGGATCAGTTGTTATTTCCCCTTTATCATCTCTGATTGAGGTTACTAGAGATTTTACTTTTCTATTCCTCATTAGTCTGGCCAATGGTTTATCTATTTTATTTATTTTTTCAAAAAACCAACTCCTTGTTTCATTAATTTTCTGAATGATTCTTTTGTTTTCAATTTCATTGATCTCTGATTTGATTTTGGATATTTCTTTTCTTCTACTGAGTTTAGGCTTAGATTTTTCTTCTTTTTCCAATTCCATAAGATCTCTTGTGAGATTGTTGATGTGCTCTCTTTCTGTTTTTCGAATGTAGGCATCTAAAGCGATGAATTTTCCTCTCAAAACTGCTTTTGCAGTATCCCACAGGTTTTGGTAGCTTGTGTCTTCATTGTAGTTATGCTCAAGGAAGTTAATGATTTCCTGTTTTATTTCTTCCTTCATCCATCTGTTATTCAACAGAAGATTGTTTAATTTCCATGCCTTTGGGTGGGGTCGAGCATTTTTGTTAGAGTTGAGTTCCACCTTTAGTGCCTTATGGTCTGAGAAGGTACAAGGTAATATTTCAATTCTTTTGATTCTGTTGATATTTGTTTTGTGTCCCAGGATATGATTAATTTTGGAGAATGTTCCATGGGGTGATGAGAAGAATGTATATTCTTTATCTTTGGGATGGAGTGTTCTATATGCGTCTATCAAGCACAGTTGTTCTAGGGTCTCATTTAGATCTCTTATATCTTTGTTTAATTTCTGTTTAGAGGATCAGTCCAGCTCTGTAAGAGGAGTGTTAAGGTCCCCTGTTATTATGGTATTATCAGATATCATATTGCTCAGACTGAGTAAGGTCTGTTTCAAGAATCTGGGAGCATTTAAATTGTGTGCATAGATATTTAGAATTGAAATGTCTTCTTGTTGTATTTTTCCCTTGACCAATATAAAGTGACCATCTTTGTCTTTTTTGACTTTAGTGACTTTAAATCCACATGTATCTGAAAATAAGATTGCAACTCCAATTTTCTTCTGAATTTCATTTGCCTGAAAAATTGTCTTCCAACCCTTGACTCGGAGCTTTAATTTGTCTTTTGAAGCCAGGTGTGTTTCTTGCAGACAGCAAATGGATGGCTTGTGTTTTTTAATCCAGTCAACCAATCTATGTCTCTTCAGTGGGGAATTCAAGCCATTAACATTTATTGAGATAATTGATAAGTGTTGTAGTATTCTATTCGTCTTATTTTGTGAGAGTCCATTGCTTAGTTTTATCTTTTGCATCAGTGTGGAGGTTTGGTTCTGTCCTTTAATTTCTGAGTTCTTACTTTGCTGCTGATCCATTGTGGTGGTCAGTGTGCAGAACAGGTTGAAGTATTTCCTGTAGAGCTGGTCTTGTTGTGGCGAATTTCCTCAGTATTTGTATATCCATAAATGATTTGATTTCTCCATCAATTTTGAAGCTTAGCTTAGCAGGGTACAGAATTCTGGGCTGGAAATTGTTCTGTTTAAGTAGATTAAAGGTAGATGACCATTGACTTCTTGCTTGGAAAGTTTCATTAGAGAAGTCTGCGGTCACTCTGATGGATTTGCCTCTGTAGGTCAACTGGCGCTTACTCCTGGCAGCTTGCAGAATCTTTTCTTTTGTCTTGACTTTGGACAGTTTCATCACAATGTGCCTTGGAGAAGCTCAGTTAGAGTTGAGGTGACCTGGTGTCCGATAGCCCTCTGAAAGCAGTGTGTCAGAATCTTTGGTGATATTTGGGAAATTTTCTTTTATAATATTCTCTAGTATGGCTTCCATTCCTCTGGGGCATTTTCTTCCCCTTCTGGAATTCCTATAACTCGTATGTTGGAACGCTTCATAAAGTCCCATAATTCTAATAGTGAACGTTCTGCTTTCTCTCTCTTCTTTTCTGCCTCTTTTACTATCTGAGTTATCTCAAAAACTTTGTCTTCTACCTCTGAAATTCTTTCTTCTGCATGGTCTAACCTGTTGCTGATACTTTCCATTGCATCTTTAAGTTCCCTACTTGACTGTTTCATTTCCTTCAGCTCTGCTATATCCTTTTTTATATTCTTCATATTGTTCATCTCTTATTTGATTCTGTTTTTGGATTTCCTTTTGGTTATTTTCCACTTTATTAGCAGTTTCCTTCATTGTTTCCATCATTTCTTTCATTGTTTTCAACATGTGTATTCTAAATTCCCCTTCTGTCATTCCTAACATTTCTGTATAGGTGGAATCCTCTGCAGTGGCTACCTCATGGTCCCTTGGCGGGGTTGTTCTGGACTGGTTCTTCATGTTGCCTGGAGTTTTCTGCTGATTCTTCCTCATGGGTGATTTCTTTTATCTGTTTCCTTGCCCTAATTTTCCTTTCACTTCCTCTTGCTCTTTAAGTTCTTGTGCCTGTGGAATTTGCGGGCGGGTTTAGACCGATTGAACACACGCGACCACTTGCCAGTTTTCCACTGTTTTAGTCCTCCTCTTGGGGTCCAGAAATCTCTTGCTGACTCCCTGTATCCTCTCACGGGTGATGATAGGCAGATCCCACCAGCCAGAGATGCCTGGAGTCCTATATCCCCAGACTCATGGTGCCCAGATGCAAGGAAGCTGTTACTCAGCTCAGAAAGTAACAAATTTTTTATAATAAAAATTAGAATAGAAAAACATGTGGCTAAATAAATACTGACTCTTAAAACAATATTAATGTCTTGCAAGGTTAAAATATAGGGCAATAGAGCAACAGAGTTGACATAAATGTGAATTAAGGCCCAAGGAGCTTTGTATACTCTGGAAAATAGTACAAAATTCTATCTTACAGTAGGCTCAGTAATTCAATTAGGAACATATAAATCTACAGGATAATTACTAAAATAAAAGAAGAAAACATAAAAAGCGATGTATCAGAAAATATTTTTTTTTAATTTTCAAGTAGCTCAAAAAAGGTAATAAAAAATATCTTCCTATATGCTTTCAATATGTCATTTGCTAATTTTTGATTACCTTTTTTGATCTACTTGGAAATTTTAAAAAATAATATTTTCTGTTGTATCATTTTTTATAAAATGATATATGAAAGCATATAGGAAGATATTAAGTTTAAACCCATATAAATTAATAACAATTCAAATACAAATGGATCGTGTAATTAAATGTAAAAGTGTAAGTGTATATGGTTTTTGCATTTGGTTTTGTCATTGAAATGTGTGTATAATAAACATCATTTAAAAAGGAAACTTAATTTTAAATTTTTGAAAAAAATGGCAGTGAAATGAAGAAAACTGTTGATAGAGATTACCCAGTAGATTGGTGTAGCTGGCTGAAGAAAAAAACAGGTAACACAAATACTAGCCAAGTCAAAGAGCCTTGACATAACTGCAGGATCTTGTCTGTTACTCAAATATGTTCATTAGCATAAGTATAAGAGGTGTTATTGGTAATGTTGAGAAAAATAGTGAGAAAAATACAAAGTTTAGAAGACCTGGCGTCCTGTCCCTTCTTTACCAACTTGGGTGTACACAAATTGACAATCTCGATTTCCTTATCTGTGAATGAATGTGCCTCAAAGCCTCTGCCTCTAAAGGCACACATATATTAACCCTGAAAAGCTCATAATTTATGAGGAAGGCAGAGATTCTATTCTGGATCTAAAATTCCATAGTAAAAATATCTTCTGTGATAACTAGGTTGTAGTAGTCAGCTAAATTTTAATTTCTTCTCTTCCTCACTTTCATTTTGTAGTAAAAGGCAATCAGATGTGAAAAGGTTTTTTACCTTATCATGTTGTGGCTGCATCAGTGGCAGAGTCAGGATCGGAACTCAAATTGCCACAATTCAAACTTGACCCACTTACTGCTCAGGCTCTTTCATTTCTCGGAACAATGACTACCTAGCACTGACCAGTCTCTTTACGTGGCCATGTCAGCTTATAAGTTATTTAGATCTCAACCCCTGCCTTTTCATTCTGAAGCAACTTTTAGCCTCATCTAAAAATGACCTTGTGAATATTTACAGGTAGATATTTTTTACTACAGAAGGGAAAGCTATAACCCAGTTACAACCTAAGAATAGGGGGAAGGGGAAAGGGAGGGGAGGGAGGGGGGAGGAGTGAGAGGGAGGGGGGTTGGTTGGGTTACACCTGTGGTGCATCTTACAAGGGTATATGTGAAACTTAGTAAATGTGGAATGTAAATGTCTTAGCACAATAACTAAGATAATGCCAGGAAGGCTATGTTAACCATTGTGATGAAAATATGTCAAACGGTCTATGAAGCTAGTGTATGATGCCCCATGATCATATCTATGTACACAGCTATGATTTAATGAAAAAAAAAGTCAAAAACCAGAATTTTAGATCCATAATTGAATCTCTGCCTTCCTCATAAATTATGAGCTTTTCAGTACATCTCTCAGGCATCCCCTTGGAGAAGCCACTTCTGAAAGGTTTCATTCTGAGCTTCCATGTACCATTGCAGTATTATGGTGGTGACTTATAAGTGAGGTCATGGTTATATTAATCAGTTTGATTTACACATTCCACATTGTATATCAAATCATCACATCGTACCCCATATATGTATATAGGTATGATTTAATAAAAATTAAGTAAAAAAAAAAGTAAACAGTACTTACTTTACATAGCAGTTGGTAGCTTCCCTGAAGGAGAATTCCTGTATGATGGATTGACTAATGAGCCTAGTTCCACTTTTGTACCCTCCAATCATTTCTTACTGGTTAACACTTCTTGAATGGCTTTCTGTTTCAACTGTGGAGACACTATCTACATTTGCTCATTGTTAACCAGTCAAGACTTTAAGAATCCCAGTTGTGCACTCCACGGTAGCAGTGCTTTGCAGAGGCAGTCAGACCACCATTAGTTAATGCATGTAGAAATATTTGAAGTGTTGTCACTACCACATAGATATTCTAGGAATGAAACCCTCCATTTCCATCTGGATTTGCCTTGTCTCCAAATTATATTAAGTGGCTCTTTATAGGTATTTAAGTTGATAAGATCCATGTTTTACTATTACTCAGGCAAGAAATATGAAGTTTAAACTAGGGGAAAGAATAGTTAGAAGACTGGATAAACATTCGTGGCAGAAGCTGATAGGTATCTGAACAAAAGTAGTAATGAGAAAATGGAAAAGGTGTGACATATTCAAGAGGAGATAGGGTATGCACATATGTAAGAAATTTAAATTCTTAGGGGCCACTACTATGAGCTATGCATAATAACGGGTATCAAAAATAATCCTATTTTATAAATGAGAAAACTAGAGATCAGTCAAATATTTTACACAGCTTACTTGTATTACTAGAAGAATCTCTCCCTCCTTATATTGTACTTTTTAGTTGTAGATTCTTTGAAATTGTGAAATCAACCCTGTTCTCCCCTCACACATTCACAAAACCACATATGCTTAGTCTAGTGATCCCTAAAAGCCCTACTGTCTTTAAGTAAAACCATCAAAAAGAGGAGTGGGGGATTGGGAACAACATAAACTAACTTTCAACAGACCTATGTGTTTTATCTCAGATGCCCCACCTCTAGTAGTAGAAATCTACATCATATCACTAAGCTTCAGTTTAATCAACTGGAAACAATAATGTTATCATAACCAATACAGACTTATTTCAAGGGTGAAGTAAAATCCTAAGCACATAAAAATCACTTTGTGGTCTGTGTCACATGAAGTTATGACCTCCCATAATCATTGAAGTATTTTAACAGAATACCATGAAGCAGTGTCCCCATTGAAAGGTTTGTTCTAAAGCCCCTATTCTTTAGAGTCTGTGCTAGGCCCTGAGGAGACTTTTACCTATTATTTTCTGTGCATGGAAAACATGTATTGATAGACATAAAAATACAAAAGTTTTCAATTTTTTTGAGACAGACTCTCACTATGTCCCCTTGGTAGAATGCCATCGTGTCAGAGGTCACAGCAACCTCAAACTGTTGGGCTTAAGCAATTCTCTTGCCTCAGCCTCCCAAGTAGCTGCAACTACAGGCACCTGCCAAAACACTCAGTTATTTTTTGTTGAAGTTGTCATTGTTGTTTAGCTGGCCTGGGCCAGGTTCGAACCTGTCACCCTCAGTGTATGTGGCTGGCACCTAAACCAGGCATTACAGGTGCTAAGCCAAAAATTTTCAATTTTTACTGCACAAGAAGATGTACAGTAAAGGTCCAAGCCAGAAACACATAGCCTAATATGGGATAATTTTAGGGTGAGGGTATGGGCAGGATTAAGTGAAAACAACAAGGATGGCAAAGGTATCTATCATCAAACTCACCATAAAAAGAGTACTAGTGTCCCTACATCTAAAAGTGGGCAGGGACCAGATTCTGGAACTTAAAAAGAGGCAGCTGGAAGGGGAAAATCCTAGTAAGTCAGGAAAATGTAAATACCAACCACATTCCTTTCCCATCTCCTAGTGCTCCTGTTAGTCAAACTACCTGGAAGCAAAACTCAAAGGACACCTTTGATGCAGTTCAAAATTATCTACCTACTGGAACAGAAAAAATAATGGAGAATAGTAGATGGGAAATATCCAAAAATTGGTCAGGAATTGAACTAAAGATGAGCAGGAATAACTGAAGTACTTTGGCCAACCCAGCCCAATGGCAAGTTAAACAAGCACCAGCCTAAGCCCTGGTATCAAAGAAAACTTGCTCACCAAGAATACTAAATCAAGTGCAGGCTGAGTTTCATCAGCATCTGTGGAGTCTGCCTAGAAGAGTGAAGGGAAATTTCTAGGAGGTGATGACTGTTTGTGTCAGGTGAAGTTTATTTAGTATTGGAGAGTTCTGACTGAGCCTGTGTAATTAAGACTAAAGTGAGCACATACTTATAAGTATATCCAGATTTCATTATCATCACCTCAAAGAAAATTAGTGTCTCCCTTTATTGTGTACCCATTGCATTTTCATTTTGTTTGTATGTTTTAAAATTTAAACTGCTGGGCGGTGCCTGTGGCTCAGTGAGTAGGGTGCCGGCCCCATATACCGAGGGTGGTGGGTTCAAACCCAGCCCCAGCCAAACTGCAACAAAAAAATAGCCGGGCGTTGTGGCGGGTGCCTGTAGTCCCAGCTACTCGGGAGGCTGAGGCAAGAGAATCATGTAAGCCCAAGAGCTGGAGGTTGCTGTGAGCCATGTGATGCCATGGCACTCTAAAGTGAGACTCTGTCTCTACAGAAAAACAAACAAACAAACAAAAAAATTGAACTGCTGGGGAACTTTAATTTTCCATTTTAAATATAGATTTCAAATATAGATTACCACAATATTTGAAAGCCATTCAAAGTAGATAAGGAATCTAACTGAAAATTAATGCATTGTGGGAGAATTTTGGTGTGAGTTAATTTGTATCCTAAATAAGTATAAAGGGATATAATTTGAATTTTTTTAGGCACAATTTTAAGGCCATAAGATTTTAAAGTAAATATAGCTTGTTTAAATATGTCCTGTAAAATGGCCAAATTTTGGTGTGCAAGTAAAACATCATCCATGTAATGAATGATAGAGGCTGTAGTATATTTCTTTCTAATAGGCTGCAATGATTGATCAACAAAATGCTGACATAATGTGGTGCTATCCAACATAACTTGTGGCAGAACCTTCCACTGAAAGTGTTGGCAGGGTCTCTGCTGATTATAGGAAGGGACAGAAAAGGTGAAATGGGGTCAATCCTCAGGATGTGAATATATAGTGAAAAAACAATCTTTTAAATCAATTATATACAAACACCAATTAGAAGGAATTGTAGAGAGCAAAGGAAGGCCAGTTTGCAAGGGACCCATGGGGATAATAGTTTCAAAGTCATTGTGGAGATCAGTGAGCATTCTCCATTTGCCTGATTTCTTTTTTATAGTAAAGATGGGAGAGTTCCCAGTGGAGGGCTCAGTATGTTCTTATTCTAACTGTTCCTGAATTAAACATGTAAAGCATCCAGTTTTTCTTTTGTTAACGGCCACTGCTCCACCCACACTGGACTTTCACTCTTCCAAAATAACCTGAGAGCGTATTTTGGTGCAGTGGCCTCTAGACTAAATTTGACATCTAAAAAGAATTAGCAGAAGAGAGGTTATAGTTATCATAGCGATCCATTGTTGGAGTAAGTCACACCTCCATAGGTTAATGGCTATATCAGCTATGTATGGCTGAATTTGAGCATGTTGATTATCCAGTCCTAAACAAGTTAAAGGAAATGTACTTTGAAAAACTGAATTTAAAGTTCCTATACCTATAAAAGTAACATCAACTATTTCTTTAGGCCATTCCTTAGGCCATTGATTTAAAGCCATAAGGGAAATATCTGCGCCAGTATCTAGCAGACCACTAAAGAGTTCATCTTTCAAGGTGAGAGTTAATTGAGGCCTATTCTTATCAATAGATGTTTGCCAAAAAACTACTGTTTGTACTGCCAGTATCATTGGCACATTTATTATCAGTTAGTTTAACACAAGGCAGAAGCAGCAACTGGGCAATTTTTTGTCCGGCTAGAATTTGAGTGGGTTGTTTTACTGAATCAGGATTTGTATTTCCCCTACCAAGTCACTATTGGTAACACTTGTGTGGACTAGCACTCCGGGACATGTTAAACCACTTTTTCTCAGCAATAGAAAAGTGGTTTCTCTCTTTTTCTCCCCCAACAGAATCTGGGGGAATAGGACCACATGTTCCTCTTCTTAATTTCTTTAATTCTATGTTGGGAAGTAAAAGAACATTATCAGATGCTGGCAAATCTAAAGCAGCACTATCTGGAGTAATGTGTAAAAGGGAGTGGATGGGCTGAAGTTGCTGGTGAGTGGGTAAACCCGCATACCCATGCTTTTTGTCCATGGGCCCCAGGTTGACTGATAGTAACAGGAAAAGCCCCAAAGTATCTTCCAAAGTAAAGTCTCACATTTGGCATATACCTCCTCATTCGAGGAAGGACTAGAACTCTCACAAGTTTCACATTCCCTGACTTTTAGGGTTTGACTCAGCTTAGTGTTATTGAGGCACAAAGGTGGCCATGGATGGAAGGGCACAGTGTCCAAAGATTCAGGTTCTTCCACATTCTGTTCTAATTGAACCTGCTGCACCACCTTATCACTGTCTTTATCAGTCTGAAACTGCTGTGACCCACAGACCAGAAGAGAAGGCACCCATTGCTTTCCTGTAAATCTTTTTGCTATTTAAAAAGTTCTGTCCCACTACAATTGTCATTCCCCTAGGTAGGACAGACAGGGATTGGCTTATTATTTGCCAAAGGTCTTAATATCCCTTTGGTAGGTGCCTATGATTTACCAAAAGTGTCACTTACCCTAAGTGATCCTGTCCTTTGGTAGGTTACCTATTGCAGGTTACCTATGATTTGCCAAAGGTCTTAATATCCCTTTGGTAGGTGCCTATAAATTGCCAAGGGTCTCACTTTAAGGGGTAGATACCTATGGTGGCCAAAAGCTACATTGTCCCTTGGTCAATCTGGACGAGAGTTCCCATAACTTCCTCTTGCTGTGTTTCCAAAGGGTACACTTACACTGAGTGATTTTCTCCTTTGGTTCATGTCTGCCATCCTGCTGACTACACCAGATTGTCAGTGCTGTCACCAAGGAAGCAGCCGGACAATGGATTATACGCTCAAAGCTTGCAGGAGGTGGGCCTTCCCATACATGTCAGGGAAAAGGCCGCAAGCAACCTCCACAGCTGCTATTTATTCAGAACATATGCCCCTCCCCTGAGCCCTGCCCCCTTCATTAGAGTTCCACAGCTGATCAATTTCCAACTGCCAAAGTCTGATCATTAAAATCCAATAACTACCACTTTGTCTCTGCAAGCCTGCTGTCCCCATTCCTACACATCTTGCTGCAGAGATTACTACATGGGTTGTTACACAGATCACTACATATGTTGTTACATAAGCTGCTACATATCTTATTACATAGATTGCTGCATATCCTGTGACACAGGTTGCTACATATTCTGTTACATAGGTTGCTACATTTGGGTCCTATTCAGACCTATTAAAATGGAGACTGAGATTGAGACAGCAATCTGTGTATTAACAAGTCCTCTAGGTAATAGGATGGATGCTGAAGTTTAAGAATCACTTCTGCACACAGTATTTTATATTCTGACTTGTTCACTCAACATTGTTATAATAACATTTTTCATATCATGATTAACACAATCATTTTAATCATTACAATTTTCTAGGATAGGTAATTCTTTTTGTGTGTGTGTGTGTGTGTTTCTTTTTCTTTTTTTTTGTTGGGGATTCATTGAGGGTACAATAATCCAGGTTACACTGATTGCAATTGTTAGGTAAAGTCCCTCTTGCAATCATGTCTTGCCCCCATAAAGTGTGACACACACTAAGGCCCCACCCCCCTCCCTCCGTCCCTCTTTCTGCTTCCCCCCCCATAACCTTAATTGTCATTAATTGTCCTCATATCAAAATTGAGTACATAGGATTCATGTTTCTCCATTCTTGTGATGCTTTACTAAGAATAATCCAGGTTAATACGAAGGATTAAAGTCTCCATCTTTTTTAATGGCTGAATAGTATTCCATGGTATACATATACCACAGCTTGTTAATCCATTCCTGGGTTGGTGGGCATTTAGGCTGTTTCCACATTTCCTTCCAGAAAGGTTGTACTAGTTTGCAGTCCCACCAGCAGTGTAAAAGTGTTCCCTTCTCTCCACATCCACGCCAGCATCTTCAGTTTTGAGATTTTGTGATGTGGGCCATTCTCACTGGGGTTAGATGATATCTCAGGGTTGTTTTGATTTTCATTTCTCTAATATATAGAGATAATGAACTTTTTTCATGTGTTTGATAGGTAATTCATTTAAACATTTGATCACTTGTTCATTTATTTTGTAATACCCTGTGTACCTCCTATATAATAAATACCATTCTACATGCTCCATATATAGAATTGGAATGGAGAACATTCTACTTAATAATTTTAAATTTTCACCATTATAATTAGTGCTAAACATCTTTTTAATGAAAAGGCATTTCTGTTGGTGTATGTGCCAATGCTGCAGAGAGACAGCCTTGCACCCTCGGGGGAAGCCTGCTCCTGTAATGTTAAGGAAAGGGCAAGAAAAAGACTACACAGCATGGGATGGCGTATAGCAAATTTCTTTATTAGGCGGTCCGATTTTATACACTTCTAGTCATGTACGCACTTAATTTATCATCTGTTAGCTTCACCATTACCTCATCTTACCTATCTGAAATTAACTTGTAAGGAAATATCCTGTTACCACATCAACACAATCACTTCTGCAGTTAACATTCTTTTCTAGACATTGACTAATCTCTTGGGCAAGTATCTAAATAAAGATCACAAAGAAGAAAACAGCCACAGGGGAATGGAGTTAATGGAAGAGTGCCTTCAAGCATTCACTCAGTTTACCCAGCATAAAGTAACAACTGTGTTTCTCCATAGGAAAGAACACCTGTAGAACTCTGACAATATATTTTTAAAATATTTCAACCCTCTGGCCCATATCTCTGAGGAGGGGCGGCATGCCCTTTGACCTCAGGCTTAAGGAGCACAACTTCAGAGACCTAGCCTGTGGGATTTTAACCCCAACCAAGCCAGCTCTGAGCATGTGATCCGGGGGGCCCAGGTTCCTTAATCCTCTGCAAGAACAGCAAGCCATTTTTAACTCACACTAAGTTCACTTCGTGTGCTTGATGTAGGATATGTTTATTTCTAAATATTATCCTACACATTTCCCTCTTATATTATAGAAACAAAGGAGGAAAAATATGCAAAACAGCATGACTTGGAGTATCCATATTGCCATCACAGAGTATATTTTATTTTTTCCGTGGTTCCTGTCTCTAGAAGTAAGTCAAAAAAATTCTAACTCACTTACTATAGTAGTTCAATCCAGGTTTTCCCTGTTCCTCACAAAGAAATATTAGAAGTTTCAGTTAATCTTCTGAAAGTATTCATACTACTATCCACTCTTTGTGCTGAAACTATGAGGTCCCAGCTGTTTCATGTAATCCAATTTGGAAGCAGTTCAAACATTTCCATCATTGCCTGTCAGCAATAAATTTTTATTTCTGATTTTAAGAGAGAGAAATATGTCTGTTTTTTCTTCAGGACTATGCTATTGTTCCCTATGTGTGTGTGGGATCCAATTTGTTCACTGATGTCAGTATCTTTACACAAATGTGGCCAATGAGCCAGAGAAGTTGGATTGAAGACATGATCTTATAATCCTCAAGCCATGTGGGCAGATGTCATTCAGCTCATCCCCTTTAGATATGTGTTTGAGATATTTGACTCTGCATCCCTTTGTGTGAATTTCTACCCCTTGTCTTTCAGCCCTTTAACCTAAGATGGCAAAGTTGAGTCATTTGA
The DNA here is from genome assembly GCF_027406575.1 of Nycticebus coucang. Lineage (NCBI taxonomy): Eukaryota > Metazoa > Chordata > Mammalia > Primates > Lorisidae > Nycticebus > Nycticebus coucang. The sequence continues at coordinate 76,026,570 of NC_069793.1, forward strand.
GACATCTAATAATGTCAAATCTCAAAAGGGAAAGACTTTGATCCAGTTTACTTTCTTTCCAAAAAGTTTTTGGACCATTTGCCATGGAATAGAGAAAAGGCACAATTTCTTAAACAAACACTTATGAATGTGTGTCTATATCCTCTAATGATGGGGTTTGTTCAATTACAGCAATGTAACTTAAAATAAATGCTCCAGAACAAACTACATTTGATCCAGAATGATTGTATATCTGAGAATGAAAACTGTAAATAGTTTATCTGCACAATGATAATAATCATTCCACCAGATACCCATACATTTTCTCATTTTTAGTGGGTGGTAATTATTATTTTAAATTATTGATAAAGAAACTCAGGTTGTGAGAATTTTTAGAAATTAGATAAACTTCAAACCACTGGAAAACAACAGATATTTCTGTTGTTTATTCATTTGAGCTCCTTGTTTGTATTACCAATACTCTTTTAACAGTTTGCACTAATCAGTACAGTACAGGTGACCACTCAGGGGACTGTAACAAACTGGTCAACATTCAGAGGTGGCCGTTAAGGAACTAAGCTTTAGTACATGTGGTACATGTCCAGACTATGAAAATTAGGTCTGTAGTATACCATATAGTATATGGATAGCATATGGAAAGGAGAAGCAGGCTAGAAGCTCAGATCATTCAGCAATTATAAGATACACCCACAACCTCTTAGTAATATAACACCTTGGAGATAAGGGCATGGAAAGGGATTCGGCTCTCTTAATCTCCTCCCGAGATGAGAACGGCAGTGATTGGTCATGGCTCTCTACACCTGTAGTGTTATGAGCCATGAGATACATCTATAAGAAGCTGCTCCACCCTACTATGAAGCTAAATTATAGCTTTCACATGAAGGCTATGAACCAACTATAGCACAAGACTATGAGGAAAGGGCCAAGGAAGGGGAAAGGAGTGGGGGGGGAGGTTAGGGTGGAGGGAGGTTAAGGGAGTTTAATGGCTGGGGCCACACCTAAGGTGCATCTTAGAATGGGTACAAGCGAAACTTACTAAATGCAGAATACAAATGTCTACATACAATAACTAAGAAAATGCCATGAAGTCTACGTTGAACACTTTAATGAGAATATTTCAGATTGTATATGAAACCATCACATTGTACCCCTTGATTGCACTAATGTACACAGCTATGATTTAACAATAACAAAAAAAAAAAGAAGAAGCTGCAAGAGCAAACAGTCGTAGAGTATGCATTCTTTCATGAACCTGCTCACTCTGACTCTGTGGCTTCTGCATGCAAAATGTCTGCACGGTTTCTCTCTACAAAAAACTGCTAAGATTTATTCTCTTGCAATAGATTGTTTCACTCCCTCAAATACTGTCTTTCTCTCTCTCTCCCTTCTGCTAGAGCAAACAGACTGCAAGTACTTAAGGGTAATTGTTCTCAAGCTAGATAGCAAAGAGGTCTGCGTCCAGAACTTAGTTAGATAAGCTAGGGCTGGAGACCTGGTCAGTCCCCGCCCCACAAGTGGCCGACCCAGACGGGACCCAACAAGTGGCAACCATGACGGGATCTGATAAAGGTCAACTGAAGGAGTTAGTTAATATATGGAGGTGGTTGACTACAAAGGTTCTACTGTATTTACTGCCAATAGTACCTAATAATTTCTACTTTATTCCAACATCACTGATGATATGATATTTTGAATTCTTTTCCTGGTACAGTTTTCCCCAATGATTGTATCTTATATAATTATTGTTTAGTAACACAACCAGAAAATTGAAGTTGGTAAAATGTTTGTGTATTTTCAGTTCTATGCCATTTTATTACATGTCTAGATTCACATAACCACAAGAGTGATAAAGATATGCAACTAACCATCACTACAGTGATCTCTCTTGCATTATGCTTTTACAGTTGTATATATTCCTTTCTCCCATCTCTAAAATCTGGCAGCTACTAACTTGCTCTGTATCTATAATTGAGTCATTTCAAGAACATTATACACATAGGATTAAGTGGTATGTGACCTTTTGAGATTTTCATAATCTGTTTAGCACAACATCATTTTTTACTTATCTTTGTTTTAATTGTGTGCTCACTTGAATTTTTCATTGTTGATATATAAAAGCTTTTAATTTTTATTTATTTAACTGTATTGATGTTTTTCTGTCAGAGGTCTTTGGCTGTTTTTGAGATTAGAAAGCTCTTGTTTCTTCAGAGGTTTAGTAAATATAGCCTTTTCTTTTCTTTCCTTTTTTTATTGTTTTTTTTATTAAATAATAACTGTGTACATTAATGCAATCATGGGGCACTGGTTTTATATAACATTTGACATATTTTGATCACACTGGTTAACATAGACTTTCTGGCATTTTCTCAGTTATTAAGATATTTATATTCTACATTTATTAATTATCACATGTACACTTATAAGATGCGCCGTAAGTGTAATCACACCAATCACCCACCCTCCACCCAAGGTCCCCCCTCCCTCTCCCTCTTGCCCATATTCTTAGGTTATAACTGGGTTATAGCTTTGATATGAAAGCCATAAATTAGTTTCATACTAGGACCGAGTACATTGGATACTTTCCCTTCCATTCTTGAGATAATATACAAAGAAAAATATATTCCAGCTCCATCCATGTACACAGGAAAGAGGTAAAGTCTCCATCTTTCTTTAAGGATGCATAATATTCCATGGTGTACCTATGCCACAATTTATTAATCCATTCATGGATCAATGGGCACTTGGGCTTTTTCCATGACTTGCAATTATGAATTGGGCTACAATAAACATTCTGGTACAAATATCTTTGTCATAATGTGATTTTTGGTCTTCTGGGTATATACCTAGTAGACGAATTATAACACTGAATGGCAGGTCTATTTTTAGATCTCTAAGAGTTCTCCAAACATCTTTCCAAAAGGAATGTATTAATTTGCATTCCCACCAACAGTGGAGAAGTGCTTCCTTTTCTCCACTTCCATGCCAACATCTCTGGCCTTGGGATTTTGTGATATGGGCTAATCTTACTGGAGTTTGATGATATCTCCAGTAAGATGATATCTCAAAGTAGTTTTGATTTACATTTCTCTGATGATTAAGGATGATGAGCATTTTTTCATATGTGTGTAGACCGTGCACCTGTCTTCTTCAGAGAAGTTTCTCTTCAAGTCTCTTGCCCAGCCTGAGATGTGATCACTTGTTCTTTTCTTGCTAATACGTTTGAGTTCTCTGTGGATTCTGGTTATTAAATCTTTGTTGGAGACATAATCTGCAAACATCTTCTCCCATTCTGAGGAATGTCTGCTTGCTTTACTTACTGTGTTCTTGGCTATGCAGAAGCTTTTTAGTTTGATCAGGTGCCAGTAGTGTATTTTTGATCAGCTCCAATTGCCAGGGGGGTTCTCCTCATAAAATATTCACCCAGACCAATTTCTTCAAGAGTGTTCCCTGCAATTTATTCTAGTATTTTTATAGTTTCATGTCTCAAGTTTAAATCTTTAATCCAGTGAGAGTCTATCTTAGTTAATGGTGAAAGGTGTAGGTACAGTTTCAGTCTTCTACAGGTTGCCAGCCAGTTCACCCAGCACCATTTGTTAAATAGAGAATCTTTTCCCCATTGAATGTTTTTAATTGGCTTGTCAAGGATCAAATAATGGTAAATAGCTGGGTTCATCCCTTGGTTCTCTATTCTGTTCCAGACATCTACTTCTCTGTTTATGTGCCAGTAACATGCTGTTTTGATCACTATCGATTTGTAGTATAGTATGAGGTCTGGTAGCATAATTCCTCCTGCTTTGTTTTTATTTCTGAGAAATATCTTGGCTATTTGAGGTTTTTTCTGATTTCATATAAAATGAAGTATTATTTTTTCAAGATCTTTAAAGTATGACAGTGGAGCTTTAATAGGGATTGCATTAAAATTTTATATAGCTTTGGGTAGTATGGACATTTTAACAATGTTGATTCTTCCCAGCCATGAGCATGGTATGTTTTTCCATTTGTTAATGTTTTCAGCTATTTCTTTTCTTAGAGTTTCATAATTCTCTTACAGAAATCTTCATGTCCTTTGTTAGATAAACTCCCAAATAGTTCATCTTCTTTGGCACTACTGTGAATGAAATAGAGTCCTTAACTGTATTTTCAGCTTGACTGTTGTTGGTATACATAAAGGCTACCAATTTATGAATGTTGATTTTGTAACCTGAGATGCTGCTGTATTTCTTGATGACTGCTAGGAGTTTTGTAGTAGAATCCCTGGTGTTTTCCAGGTATACAATCATATCATCTGCGAAGAGTGAACATTTGATCTCTTCTGACCCTATATGGATACCCTTGATCACCTTTTCTTCCCTAATTCCAATGGTTAAAACTTCCATTACAATGTTAAAGAGCAGTGGAGACAATGGACAACCTTCCCTGGTTCTTGATCTGAGTGGACATGATTTCAATTTAACTCCATTCAATATGATTATGGCTGTGGGTTTGCTGTAGATGGCCTCTATCAGTTTAAAAAGTATCCCTTCTATACCAATTTTCTTAAGTGTTCTGATCATGAAGGATGATGGATATTATCAAAAGCTTTTTCTGCATCAATTGAGAGAACCATATGGTCTTTGTTTTTTTAATTTGTTTATGTGCTGAATTATATTTATAGATTTATGTATATTGAACCAGCCATAAGACCCTGGGATAAAACTGTGTTGCTCATGATGTATAATTTGTTTGATGTGTTGATGGATTCTGTTTGTTAGGATCTTGTTGAATATTTTTGCATCTATATTCATTAGAGATATCGGTCTATAGTTTTCTTTTATTGTTGGGTCCTTTTCTGCTTTGGGGATCAGGGTGATGTTTGCTTCATAGAGCGTGTCGGGTACTCTTCCTTCTTTTTCTATATTTTGGAATAGGTTGAGTAATATAGGTACTAGTTCCTCTTTTAAGGTTTGGTAGAATTCTGACGTGAAGCCATCTGGTCCTGGGCTTTTCTTTTTAGGGAAATTTTCTATGGTTGATGCTATTTCAGAACTAGATATAGGCCTGCTGAACATTTCCACCCCATTCTGGCTAAGTCTTGGAAGGTGACGTGCTTCCACATATTGGTCAATTTCCTTTAGATTTTCATATTTCTTAGAATAAAGTTTCTTATAATATTCATTAAGGATTTTTGGAATTTCTGAGGAATCTGTTGTTATTTCATCTTTGTCATTTCTGAGTGACGAAATTGGAGATTTTACTCTTTTTTTCCTGATAGGTTAGCAAAAGGTTTATTAATTGTATTGATCTTCTCAAACTTCAACTCTTGCATTTATTGACATATTGTATAATTCTTTTGTTTTCAATTTCATTTAATTCTCCTCTAATTTTGGTTATTTCTTTTCTTCCACTGGGTTTGGGGTTGGAATGTTCTTCCTTTTCTATTTGCTTGAGATGTCCCATTAAGTTGTTAACTTCCTCTCTTTCCATTCTCTTAAGGAAGGCTTGCAGTGCTATAAATTTCCCTCTTACGACTGCCTTTGCGGTATCCCAGAGGTTCTGATAATTTATGTCTTCATTGTCAATTTGTTCCAAAAATTTAGCAATTTCCTTCTTAATCTCATCTATGACCCAGCTATCATTCAGCATAAGATTATTTAACTTCCATGTTTTTGTATACTATGCATATTCCTGTTGTTACTGAGTTCAAGGTTTAATCCATGGAAGTCTGAGAAGATGTGAGGAATAATTTCTATTCCTTTCAATTTACTAGGTTAGACTTGTGACTTAAGATGTGATCAATTTTAGAGTATGTTTCGTGGGCTGATGAGAAGTATGTGTTTTCATATTTGTTGGTATGAAATGTTCCATAGATATCTGTGAAATCCAAATGTTGGATGGTTAGGTTTAAATCTAAAATTTCTTTGCTCAGCTTCTTATTGGAGGATCTATACAACACTGCCAAAGGAGTGTGAAAATCTCTAACTATTGAGCTTTCCAAAGAGGCTCCCATCCATAAGGAGAGTTTAAGGACAGAAATTTAGCAAGTAACCTGGTGGATTAGAGCTACACCAAGAGAGAAGGTTGAAGAACGCACATCAACCCTGCTGAAGTGAGCTTCGATCCCAAGGATACAAGCAAAAGGTTCAAAATCCATCACCAAGTGGACGGGAGTCCCCTCCCCATGAGAACGGCTTGGAGTGTCCCACAAACAAACGAGCAGAGTTCAAAGGACCTCCCACTACACTCCATGGGAGAGACCCTCTAAAAACTGGACCTACCTCCCCTACTAGAGTGCCATGGTGTTCTCCTGCCTGGTATAAAACTGTATATATTCTCTACCTGCAATTCTGAGCTCCCAGCACTTCTCCCCACTCTCACTCTGAGGTCTGGAGGCCTGTCCCCAAGGAATTGAGATTCTTGGGTGAATTCTTGAGGGTTGTGGACAGGGCTTGGATTGCTGCTAGTCAGTGCTGATTCTGTGGCACAGGAGTGAGGAGAGGATGGTCGGCTGAGAGGGAACCACGCCAGAGTGGCAGTGCCCGAGGGGCAGAGCAGCAGCCGTTTTTGGCAACAATAGAACTCACCCCCGGATATTCTGAACTCACACCCCCTGTCTCTCTGGGCAACCAGAGGAGGCCAGGCATCTTCTCAGGTGGCAACTAATGCAGAACAGATCTGGGACAAAAACACAGGCTCTGTGAGTAAAGGGTTTGCCTGAGGTGGTACTGACCTAGGTGGAGCGCAGGGAATAGAAAATGCACATGCAAAGCCAGGAGATTCCCAGGGCAGGACTTACCCAGAGGACCACTTTACTGAGTTTAAGATGCACGTGGCCCTCAGGGGATCATCAGCCTATAGACAAAAGAAGGTAGGAGGCTAGAACTGACAGCTAACCATACTGCAGGAGCAAAGACAGGACCTGAGGCACAGGTTCTGGGAACTTAAAACAGCTTCTCTTCTGCAGGTGAATTTAGCAGGGACAGGAACAAATTCCCAAACAGTTCTGTTCTGTCAGTAACATCAATCAGGGATGGGGCTGGAACTCAGTGAACACCCCGCAGCCTCCATCAGGCACCTGAGGTTGTCAGGCCTCACCTCCCCCTGCTGGGTAGAGTCAGAGAGCATCAGCCTGGCTGAGCGGATATAGATTTCCTTGTGATTCAGGCAGGTGAAAACCTCTGAGTATCTGCTCATTGGAGGTAACTGGGTCACAGCCCTGCAAGGTTATCAGTGACTGGGTTTGACAGAGGTGCAAGGTGGGGAAGGAGGCATCAAACTTCCCAGACTAATCTAATTTCTAGGTGGGTCCTCCTGACTTCACAGAGCATGGGAGAAAGTCACACTTGTGTTGTCAGCAGAATCCTGCAATCTAGTTGCCAGAGACCTTTTAAACACTTCCACCTGAGATAGGTGCTGACTGAGATAATTGATTTAGACCTTTTGAACTAAGCCAATCACCCATAACTATCCAAGTGGTGCCCTGGGTGTGTGGTTGTAGAAAGGATTGATTTTCCTTTTCCAATTGTTGCTTGTGGGGGGTGGGGTGACTTAATTGCTGGTATTTCTCCACAGCTGAGACTTCAACCCAGAGTAACTTTTTCACTAGGGTCAGACAGAGACCAGCTGAGAAAAAGACAGAGCAACTTAGCCCCACCACACCAAACAGGTCCCCAGTTTCTCAGGCCGTAGCACTGTACAGATCCTCGACAAAGCTCCAGGGGAAAAGTCAAACAGTGTAAAATGATCGTGGGGTGGAATCAGTGGAAAAATTCTGGTAACATGAATAACCAAATAGGTCAACTTCCCCCAAAGGAAAGATACGATGTAACTGAAGATGCCATTCATAAACAGCTGGCCGAGATGTCAGAAATAGAATTCAGAATTTGGATTAAAAACACGATTAATAGAATAGAGGAAAATTTGGGTTAGAAATTAGAGGAACAATTCAAAAGTTGGAATTAGAAATTCGAGGAGAAATTCAAAAGTTGTCTCAATAATTTAACGAATTCTAAGACAAAACCACCAAAGATTTTGAAGCACTGAAGCAAGAATTTACAGCCCTCAAAGATCTGAAAATTACAGTAGAATCCTTCAGTAACAGAGTGGAGCAAGATGAAGAAAGGATTTCTGACATTGAAGACAAAGCTTTTGAACGCTCTCAAACCATCAAAGAAGAAGAGAAATGGAAAGCAAAAATGGATCATTCTCTCAGAGAGCTCTGGGATAATTTGAAGAAGGGTAATATCTGCCTCACTGGAATCCCTGAAAGTGATGAAGTGGCCTCGCAAGGCAAAGAGGCCCTTCTCCATGAAATTATAAAAGAGAATTTTCCAGACATGCCAAGAGATTCTGAAATTCAGATAGCAGACAGATCCAGAACCCCAACATGACTCAACCAGAATAAGACATCCCCCAGGCATAACATAATTAACTTCACTAAATTTAATATGAAGGAGAAAATTCTGAAAGCAGCCAGATGTAAGAAATCCATCACCTACAATGGTAAGAATATGAGAATAACTGCAGATATCTCTGCTGAAACCTTTAAAGCCAGAAGAGGGTGGTCATTGACTTTTAATCTCCTAAAAGAAAATAACTTTCAACACCATATCTTGTATCGAGCTAAACTGAGTTTTATTTATGATAGAGAAATGAAATATTTTAATGACATTCACATGTCTAAAAAATTTGCCATAATCAAACCAGCTCTTCAGGATATTCTCAGACCTATCCTCCATAATGACCAGCCCAAACCTCTACGACCAAAGTAAACTCACTCAGAAACTTTTGATCAAACTCCAACTTCCACACTGGTGAAAGGATTAAAAATGTCCACTGGACTTTTGAAAAACTTAAAACTCAAAATGTTACCAGACTTATCAATATTCTCCATTAATGTGAACAGCTTAAACTGTCCTCTAAAGAGGCATACGTTAGCTGACTGCCTACAAAAACTCAGGCCAGATTCTTCTGCATACAAGAATCACATCTTATCTTAAAAGATAAATATAGACTCAGAGTGAAAGGATGATCGTCCATATTTCAGGCAAATGGTAATCAGAAAAAAGCAGGTGTTACAATTCTATTTGCAGACAACATAGGCTTTAAACCAACAAAAGTAAGAAAGAATAAGAATGTACCCTTGATATTTCTTTAGGGTAATACTCAATATGATGAGATTTCAATTATTAATATCTATGCACCCAACCAGTTTCTCAATTTATAAGAGAAACTTTAACAGACATGAGCAACTTGATTTCCTCCAGCTCCAGAATAGTCAGAGATTTCAACACTCCTTTGGCGGTGTTGGGTTGATCCTCCAATAAGAAGCTGAGCAAAGAAATTTTAGGTTTAAACCTAACCATCCAACATTTGGATTTAGCAGACATCTACAGAACATTTCATCTCAACAAAACCAAATACACATACTTCTCATCAGCCCACGGAACATACTCCAAAATTGGTCACATCTTAGGTCACAAGTCTAACCTCAGTAAATTTAAAGGAATAGAAATTATTCCTGCATCTTCTCAGACCACCATGAAATAAAAGTTGAACTCAGTAACAACAGGAATCTGCATACTCATACAAAAACATGAAGTTAAACAATCTTATGCTGAATGATAGGTGGGTCATAGATGAAATTAAGAAGGAAATTGGCAAATTTTTGGAACAAAACAACAATGAAGACATGAATTATCAGAACCTCTGGGATACCACAAAAGCAGTCCTAAGCGGGAAATTTATAGTACTGCAAGCCTTCCTCAAGAGAATGGAAAGAGAGGAATTTAACAACTTAATGGGACATCTCAGCAACTGGAAAAGGAAGGATATTCCAACCGCAAACCCTGTAGAAGAAAAGAAATAACCAAAATTAGAGCAGAATTAAGTGTCATTGAAAACAAAAGAATTATACAACAGGTCAATAAATCCAAAAGTTGGTTTTTTGAAAAGGTCAATAAAATAGATAAAGCTTTGGCTAACCTAACCAGGAAAGAAAGAGTAAAATCTCCAATTTCATCAATCAGAAATGACAAAGAGTGTTTAAGCCATTCACATTAAGGGAGAGTATCGATAAGTCTGGTAAAATTTTGGGTATTGAGTTTTTCAAAAGTCCAGTGGACATCTTTAATCCTTTCACCACTGTGGAAGTTGGAGTTTGATCAAAAGTTTCTGAGTGAGTTTACTTTTGTTGTAGAGGTTTGGGCTGGTCATTATGGAGGATAGGTCTGAGAATATCCTGAAGAGCTGCTTTGGTTATGGCAAATTTCTTCAACATGTGAATATCATTAAAGTATTTCATTTCTCCATCATAAATGAAACTCAGTATAGCTCGATACAGGATCCGGTGTTGAAAGTTATTTTGTTTAAGGAGATTAAAAGTAAATGACCACCCTCTTCTGGCTTGAAAAGTTTCAGCAGAGAGATCTGCAGTCATTCTAATATTCTTCACTTTGTAGGTTATGGTTTTCTTATGTCTTGCTGCTTTCAGAACTTTCTCCTTCAGATTAACGTTAGTGAAGTTAATTATGATGTACCTGGGGAATGTCTTATTTGGGTTGAGTCGTGCTGGGTTTTTGAAACTGTCTGCTATCTGAATTTCAGAATCTCTTGGCATGTCTGGAAAATTCTCTTTCATAATTTCATGGAGAAAAGCTTCTGTGCCTTGCAAAGCCACTTCATCACTTTCAGGGATTCCAATGAGGCGGATATTAGCTTCTTCGAATTAACCCAGAGCTCTCTGAGAGAATGATCCATTTTTGCTCTCCATTTCTCTTCCTATTTGAGTGTTTGGGAGCGTTCAAAACCTTTGTCTTCAATGTCAGAAATCCTTTCTTCTGCTTGCTCCACTCTGTTACTAAGGTATTCTACTGTATATTTCAGATCTTTGAGCGCTGCAAATTCTTGTTTCAATGTATCAAAATCTTTGTTGCTTTTGTCTTTAAATTTGTTGAATTCTTGAGACAACTTTTGAATTGCTCCTCAAATTTCTAATTCCAACTCTTCCTCCATTCTATTAATCTTGTTTTAAATCCTAATTCTGAATTTGGTATCTGACATCTCAGACATCTGTTTATGAATGGGATCTTCAGTTACATCTGCCATATCTTTCCTTGGGGGTGTTGATCTATTCTGATTATTCATGTTACCAGAGTTTTTCTGCTGATTTTGCACCATGATTATTTTACATGAGTTTAAAATGTGAGTGGATATATGAGTGGATAAAGAAAAGTTGGTTTCGGGGCTCCAGGAGTAGTGAATAACCAGCCCTTTGCCCAAAAGCTGGGACTGGTGTCTTTAGCCTTTCCTCTGGAGCTTTGCTGAGGACCCACAGAGTGCTATGGCCTGAGAAACTGGGGACCTGCTTGGTGTGGTAGGGCTAAGTGGCTCTGTCTTGTTCTCAGCTGGTCTCTGCCCAACCATAGTGAACAGTTACTCTGGGTTGAAATCTCAGCTGTGGAGAAATACTAGCAATTAAGTCACCCTGCCCCCCACCGGCAACAATCGGAAAAGGAAAATCAAACCCTCCTACAATCACACACCCAGGGTACCACTTGGATAGTCCTCAGGCTATAGGCTCATTTCAAAAGGTACAAATTAATTGTCTCAGTCAGCCTCTATCTCAAATAAAAGAGTTTAAAATATCTGTAGCAACTAGATCGCAGGGTTCTGCTGACAACTCAAATATGACTTGTCTGGTGCTCCGTGAGGTCAGGAGGACCCATCCAGCAAATAGATTAGTCTGGGAAGGTTGATGCCTCCTTCTCTACCTTGCACCTCTGTCACACTCAGCCACTGATAACCCCGCAGGGCTGTGACCCAGTTGCTTCCAATGAGCAGATACTCCAGGGAACAGAACAACTTTTTGTTGCAGAAGAAAAGCTGTTTTGAGTTCATAGAACCTGTGCCTCAGGCCCTGTCTGTGCTGCTGTCCAGTCTCAGCTGTAGTTTGTATTTGCAGCACTGTTATCTGTCAGTTCCAGCCTCTGCCTGCCCTCCTTTTTTTAGGCTGATGATCTCCTGAGGGGTGGGTGTGTCTTAGGCTCAGTAAATTGATCCTCTAGGTCATCCCCCTTCCCCAGGAGTCTGCTGGCACTGCACATGCGTTTTCTAGTCCCTGTGCTCTACCCAGGCCGGTACCGCCTCAGGCAAACCCTTTACTCACGGACCTGCGTTTCCATCCCAGATCTGTTCTGCCAGTGGTTGCCACCTGACAAGATGCCTGGCCTCCTCTGATTGCCCAGAGAGACAGGGGGTGTGACTCCAGAATATCGAGGGGTGAGCCCTATTGTTGCCAAAAACTGCTGCTGCTCTGCTCCCTGGGGCACCGCCACTTCTGTTAGGTTCCCTCTCAGCCAATCATCCTCTCCTCACTCCCATGCTGCAGAATCAGTACTGACCAGCAGCAGTCCACACCTCCTGAGAAAATACCCAAGAATCTGGACTCCTGAGGGACAGGCCTCCAGACCTCAGAGTGAGAGTGGAGTGGAGTGCTGGGAGCTCATAATTGCAGGTAGAGAATATATAAATTTTTACACAGTTTTATGCCTAGCAGGAGAGTGCCATGGCACCCTAGTAGGGGAAGTAGGTCCAGATTTTAGAGGGTCTCTCCTGTGGAGTATAATAGGAGGACTTTTGAACTCTGCTTGTTTGTTTATGGAGTACTCTCAGCTGTTCTCATGGGGTTGGGGACTCACATGGTGATGGATTTTGTACCTTTTGTTTGTATCCTTGGGGTCGCAGCTCATCTCAGCAGGGTTGATGTGTGTTCTTCAACCTTCTCTCTTGGCGCAGCTCTAATCCACCAGTTTACTTGCTAAATTTTTGTCCTTTAACTCTCCTTCTTAATAGGAGCCTCTGTGGAAAGCTGGCTTCAGTCAGCCATCTTGTCTCTGCCCCCCCCCCTTTTTTTAGCTGAAAAATTTTATTAAGCAATAGCTGGACAACTCTTACAACTTCAAATCATCAAAAAAATATTATTCCATATCAATAATAAAGATAGAAAATAATTTGGACAAACCACAACATTTTGAATGTAAACCACTAATGCCTTCTAGAAGCCTCCTGCACAATCTAATAACAAAATACATAAGAGAGGCAAATAAGGGTGAGCTTATTAAAATGCAATTGGGAATCTCAACAGATCTTGCTTGGGCCTTTTATTTTCTTTAAGCTAGTTTATGGCTATTTATTTGCTGTTCTATGTAATATTTGAAAAATCTGGAGCTTAATTATTATGGAATTTTTCCCCCAAGTATGTAGACCAATTGTCTTGACTCTTTATATCAAAAAAAAAAAAAAAAACTAAAACTCTTCTGTTACTAACTTGATTTTGGATGCTTCCTAAAATGTTAAAACTCATCAGTAAATTCTGTTCCATCATTTGGGTTCAGTTTTGGAATCAAAAAGTTGATCATGTGGAGTTTGGAACTATACATCACTAGAAAGAATTGCACTGTGCCTTTCATGCCACATCAAATTCCACCAGTGGCTCACCTCTGTTTGTAATCTGATTGGCCAAGCATCCAGGACGCTGAATGCAGTTCTTAACCCAGGAAAACAATAAATACACAAAATATCTGAAATCTGAGTCAGAAGTAATGTCTGTCAAGAAGCTTTGCAAATTCTGCATGAATCTTTTTGCTGACTACTATTGGCAAATGGGAGCAGCTAGGTGCCACATTGGAATTGTGAGGAATAATCTGTACCTGCTGGAAATTTCATATGAAGCATTTAGGATTTTAATTATTGAAATAATTTAGTTATAAAAAAATATAAGAATATAAGCTATCCATGTTTTAAGACTCAATTCAAATATAATTTCCTCTGTGAATTGACAGATCAGTCTTTCCTATTTCTTAACTCTCTTTTTTTGTATTGTTTCAGGTTAATTGGGGGTACAAAGAATTCTATTTCTTAACTCTTAGTGTGTTTGAAAGGCTGCCTAGTCTAACAGACAAGAGGGGATATCAGTGGGTAATGAAGTACATTTACTGTATGAAAGGGGCAAATTCAGATTACATCAGGACCTAGGAAATAGCTCGTGTTATTGTTTGTGGCTTATGCAGAAAAGTCTTTGACTCATAACTCAGGAATATTAAAAATATTTTGACCCAAAGAAGAGAAAGAAAAGAATGTGTGAAGACGAGCAAAGGTGAGAAAAATTCTGTGGAGTAAATGATCCCTGAGATTATGCCCAATGTTTTATTCCCTAGATACTATTTATTTTTCCCCTGGTAAGTGGCCTGTCCATGTCAAATAATTATGTCTTTAAAATAATAACTAGTAAATTTCTCATCCAGTCAAATCAGGTGAAAGTATTCCACAAAGTACTTCCCTTGCTTGCCTGAGTGAATAATTATGAGGTCAACATCCTTCACAGTGATATGGAATTGACCCATTAATCTGGAAATAACTCAAATTTCACTTCCTGTAGTAAGCTGCTAAGAGTAACTCTACTAACTGTCCATTGGAATTAATCGCTTTCACCATATTCCAAAGAAATTGGTTGATATTTTTATGATAAAATTTATTACACTATTATCCTGAAAGTTTCCATTCCTTTATCACTCCCTCCATCCTATAACTAAACCATGCTCCTAAAGGAGAAATAATTTACTATCTTCATATCTTAGATGTACATGCTAGTATTTAGCCTTCAAAAAATAACAAAATCTCTTCTGTTACTCACTTGGTTTTGATGCTTCCTAAAATATTAAAAGTGATTGGTTTTTGTAATATGTAAAAGTGATCAGTTTGTGTAATCAGTTTTTGATTAATGAATGTAAAATTGTATTAAAGAAACCATAAATATAAAAGGTTTATCAGGTAGCATACATAGTGTTACTGAAATTCTATCAGGTTCAGAGATTCAGAAGTAGGCTCTGGAATTGCAAAGACTGGGTCTCAAGTCTGCTACAATTTATTTGTGTAGAATTAAAAGTTTATTTAAGCCTTTATAAACCTTAATTTTCTCATCTATGTAAAGAATATAATAATAGGATTATACAATAGGGAAGATGGAAATAATTATCAAGATAATTTATAAAATGTGATTAAACCATGTCTAACATGTAGTATTCCATAAATATTAAGGGAATATGTGATAGAAACACCAGTTAGTAAGTTCAATTTTTAAGTGGAGATTTAATTTAATCAAAGGAAGTAGATGATTATTACTGTAACCTTAATCAAACTTGTGAAACAATGGAGCAGTTATTCACTAGAAGAAGGGAGAACAGTATTAAGGTGAATTTTAATTTCAACCTCTGGAGAAATGATTGTGAACTTCACTCTTGACATGATGGCTAAATAAACAATTACTTATTAACTGCTGCCTGGAAGTTCATATTTTAATCTCCTGAGCTAGCAATAAAGTGAAGATTTGATTTGGAGATTTAAATTCAGGCTACAGACAATTTGAAGCTAAGGTGAGAAAGTAGCAAGATATAGGGAGGCTGGGGTCAAATAGCAAAAATATAATTTAGTTCTTGACCAAGAAGATAGACTAAAGAGACATTTTGGAGATTAAATATGCTCAGAAAAATTTACCCTCCATGGATGGATGACTTAGGACACTTCTCAATAATACTCAATGACTCTGCCCTGAAGGGCACTGGAACACTGCCTTATCCTTATTTGCTCTTTTCTTTCTATCATGACAGCTGCACCCCAATTACCTGTGTATTTAATGTTGACAATGTACTTCTTAAATGATGATACTTTCCTGACAGTTGGGGGAAAAAAGGTCTATCTTAATGACCACAATAACTGGACACTTAGATAAAGAGAAAATCCAGAGAGTTAAGAAACTCTCAAGTATCAGGACAGAGCTGGATGTCTCTCTCAGGGTAAAACTGGACAATCATAGGTCTGTGTTATGGGCTTACCACCAACTAGTACTGTAGCCTTAGACAAATGTCTTTATGTGTATAATGCCCAATTTCTTTAGCTATAAAATAGAAATAAAAATATTAACCTTGTGGGCGGCGCCTGTGGCTCAGCGGGTAGGGCGCCGGTCCCATATGCCGGAGGTGGCGGGTTCAAACACAGCCCCGGCCAAATTAAAAAAAAAAAAAAAAAAAAAGTCCAAAAAAAAAATATTAACCTTGTGAGGGTATAAGTAAGCAGGACAGGGCAAAGGGAGGAGATTTTTCTGCATCTGTGCTTCCTCCATATTTAGAATTCATGCTCCACTAATCTCAGGCCACTGACAATACAATGAACTATTAGCAGAGAATAGTTTTAACCTAGACACTTGGAGGTTGTCCAATACCTAAAGAAATACTTCTCATAAAGCCTTCTTTGTAATATTTCCCAAGCTCTTCAGTATTTAATTCTAACACTTGAATTGTGGCTGCCCTTTCAAGGTGTTTGTACTCCAGCTGTTAATCCCATTAAAAACTGATGGAGATCCTATTACCTTAAAGAAGTTATTCTCAACCTTTCTAATGCCGTGACCCTTTAATACAGTTCCTCATGTTGTGGTGACCCCCAACCATAAAATTATTTTTGTTGCTGCTAAGCAACCACTGCCCCTAAAATATCCTCTTACTCTTTGCCTTATATGCCTCAGCTTTGAGGTTAATTCCCTTTCCTTGAATGTAAATCCAACCATGTCATTGATTTTGTACATTCTTACCACTAGGGGGCAGAAACCCTGTAGGACCTCAATTGATGATTTCTCAATAAATATTTCTTTTCGTTTAAAACAAAACAGAACATTTTGTGATGTGGGCAATTCTCGCTGGGGTTAGATGGTATCTCAGGATGGTTTTGATTTGCATTTCTCTAATAATTAAGGATGATGAGCATTTTTTATCTGTTTGCTAGCCATTCTTCTGTCTTTTTTAGAGAAGGTTCTATTCATGTCTCTTGCCCATTGATATATGGGATTGTTGGCTTTTTTCATGTGGATTAATTTGAGTTCTCTATAGATCCTAGTTATCAAGCTTTTGTCTGATTCAAAATATGTAAATATCCTTTCCCACTGTGTCAGTTGTCAATTTGCTTTGGTTGTTGTTTCCTTAGCTGAACAGACGCTTTTCAGTTTAATTGAGTCCCATTTGTCTATTTTTGTTGTTGTTGCACTTGCACAGAAGTCTTCTTTATGCTGACATGGATGTGGAGAAAAAGGAACACCTTTACACTGCTGGTGGGACTGCAAACTAATACAACCTTTTTGGAAGGAAGTATGGAGAACCCTCAAAGAACTCAAGCTAGACCTCCCATTGGATCCTGCAATCCCATTACTGGGCATCTACCCAGAAGGAAAAAAATCCTTTTAACAAAAAGACACTTACACTAGACTGTTTATCACAGCTCAGTTTACAATTGCCAAAATGTGGAAGCAGCCTAAATGCCCACCAACCCAGGAATAGATTAACAAGCTCTGGTATATGTATACCATGGAATACTATTCAGTCATCTTTCTTCCCTCATCACCCCAGTGAATTATCAAAAGGTTCTTGAAGACAGTGCTTTAGTTAAAATAGAGAATACATTTATATGAACATAATATATTGTACAGCACTGGTTTAACCTCTGCTAATGAGGGTCCAGTCTGTTAGAAGAAAATATCAACAATAAACCCCCATGTCCACAACCAGCCTTTGCTATGCAACAATTGCCTACAAATTTCAGTGGTACAGAACAATAGCCTTTATCTCTACAGGTTGGCAGAGGTTCAGCTGTGTAGGCTGATTAAGCTTTGGTCTTCTTTCAAAGGTATGTTTGCTCCATATCTCATCCTTCTTGGATGAGTGGTTAACCAAGATACATTATTCTCATGGTGAAACATAAAATCACAAGATGGCCAAACTAAATTGTGCAGCCACATTTTATTGCATTCCCACATTGACCTATCACTGTCCAAAGAAAGTAGCATGGTCAAAACCAAAGTCAGAGGTAGGGAAGTATAGCCCTCCCTCCTAAATGCCCTGGCATACATAGTATTACTAGAGAGCAATGAAGGTACATAATATTACTAGAGAGCAATGGATACATAATATTGCTAGAGAGCAATGAAGAACCATTAATCATATTAATAATTATATTCTTCACAGGTACCAGACCTTAGTAAAGAAGTCACCAGCACATGAGTCAGTTTGGATTATATTTAACCCCTTTCTTCTTAGAGAGGAAAGTGATTTGGACTAGTTAAAAGGTCACTTATTTTGGATTTGGATTTGGTTCTTCTCTCATTCAAGCTTCTACTGACACCATTCACGGACATGTTAAATTTCTCATGCATTGTCTTGTATACTTGTATGTATGTTTGTCTACATAACAAAAACAATGATAAAACAAGGTTTAAATAAGGGAAGTGTTATTGGTATCAGGTAACAAAAAATTAAAAGGTGGTCTGTATCCAGCTTTATATAGTCTATCCACAACTCCCGTAGGAAACCAATAATGTCTATATTTCAATTCTGTTACCTCATCACAATAGCTTTTATTCTATTTGGATGATGCTAAAGTAAAACATCAGAAAAAAAGGAGAGATAAAGAGTGGGACCAAGAAGGGAAAAAGTCTCTCATAACAAGGATTTGTCTTTAACAACAAAAAAAAAAAAAAAGAAAGAAAGAAAGAAATGAATACAGTCCTAGTCCTCAGGGCTTCTGACTAGATTTTATTGGTTATAAATTCCTTACAGGATCACATATGGACTACAGGTTTCTAGAAAGAGAGAAAAAGGACTATACCCTGCTTTCACTAGCTCCACATAGCTGATTGTGTGCATACCGTCTTGCTATGAGGTGAATGTTTATCCCTTGCAAAACTCAAGACATCTTTTTCCAGTGGGAATACATTCCCAAACCCCCAGCAGATGTTTGAAATGACATATAGTATTAAACACCATGTACACTATATTTTCTATTATATATATACACATTTACAATGAAGTCTAATTTATAACTTAGTCACAGAAATATAATAATAATTAAAAGAGTTATAATAACATGTTATAATAAAAGTTATATAAATGTGGCCTCTGTCTCTCTGAATGCATACCACTTGAGAAGATGGTTATGATCAAGACGAATTTTTATGGGATTCCTTGCCAAATTTCTTCTTGCCAAATAACTGACTTTATTATTTGAGAAGTTATATACTAATGTTTGTAGAATTCACTGCCCTTATCATTTACATACCATCCAGAAGCAAATGGCTTTATAAAATGGTTGAAACACCTTTTGAAAGTTTGTCATGGACTTTTCAATGCCACAGGTTTGTGTCCTTTCCTACCGGCTATATTGCTTTCTCTATATATACCAGTGAATACAGATGGTCCCAAATTTATGATGGATCAACTCATGATTTTCAACCTTAAGATTTTTGATTTTACAATGCTGTAAAAATGCTACACATTGAGTAAATTCTTCAATTTGTGATGTAGTTGAAAATACATAAATCAAATGTTTCCATAAAGAAAAACACAAAAACGATTCTCTTGTATTGAAAGCCAAGGTTGCCACCTAGTTATTTCAGGATTCGTCTTCTCTTAGACTAAAATACACATATGTTATAATGTCATTTATAACAAAAGATAATTAGCTCTAATTATTGGGAAGTGTTGCATGACCCGAGACGCGAACGGGCAGCAGCTTTGCTGTAGGTGTAAACTCGCTCCTGTAATTATTAAGTCAAGAAAAAAACTATACACCGTGGGATGGCATATAGCAAAGTTCTTTATTCCAAGTTTAAGTTTTATACTCTTCCAGTCACGTACACACCTAATCCATTATCTATTAGCTGAATTTTAACTTGAAAGGAA
This sequence comes from Nycticebus coucang, assembly GCF_027406575.1. Taxonomy (NCBI): domain Eukaryota; kingdom Metazoa; phylum Chordata; class Mammalia; order Primates; family Lorisidae; genus Nycticebus; species Nycticebus coucang. Next base: position 76,046,324 of record NC_069793.1, read on the forward strand.
ATATTTATCATATCAATGTAACCACTTGTGTAGTAAATCCCTTCCTCTAAACAATGACTAGTTTTCCGAGCAGGGCACAAAGATGAAAGCAGCTATAGGGGAACAGAGTTAATAGAAGAGTATCTTCAAGCATTCACTCAGTTTACTCAGTATGAAGTAACGACTGTGTCTTTCCCTCAGGGCAGAGTACCTATAGACCTCTGACAATATGTTGTTAACATATGTCAACCCTCTGGCCCATATCTCTGAGGAAGGGCGGCATGCCCTTGGATCTCAGGCTTCACGGGGTGTACTGCTTCAGAGAAAAGGCCTAAGGAATTTTTACAATTCCAAAAAAGCCTAACTCTGTGAGTAACCCAGGGGGGTCCAAGCCTTTTAAGCCTCTGGAAGAAAAGCATGTCATTTTAAACTCACACTGAATTTACTTTGTGTGCTTGATGTAGGATAAGTTTATTTCTAAATTTTATCCTACAGGAAGAAAAATAATTATGACACAAATGAAAACGATAGAAACAAGAGTGAATTCAAAGTGACCTTGTAGAGATCTTCCTAGGTCCTTTGTTAATAGAATACAACTTCTTCAATGTACGGGCAGGATTACCTCAGAGATAAAATGTATAGTTCTCTATTAGTTCAACAAAGGAATGTGTTTGATGATTAATAAATTAATGTCAGGGCCGAGACTGGTCAGTTCTCCACCCTGGCCTATCTAATTGTCCAGATGTGGACCGCTGTCCTACCTTGCTCAACTAACTCCCCTTATGTGCTGCAGGCCAATTGGTCTTAGCAGGAGAGAGAGAGAAAGAGAGAGAGACAGTCTTCAAGGGAGAGAAACAGTCCTAGTAGAAGAATGGATTCTAGCAGTCTTCTTAGAGCAGGAGGAGCAAAAGAGTCAGAGTGAGTCAGTGAAAGAATGAATGACCCATGACTAATCTCTCCTGCAGATATTTATAGCTGTGATCCCATACCTATTTACACCACAGTTTTAGAGACTGCCAAACAATGAGGTTCACGTCTGGTGTGCTCTCGTGTTAGCAAGAGCTGAATCACTTCCCCATACCCTTATCACCAAGGTGTTATATATTTTATATAATATGGTTATTATATATGTTTCTCATATTTACAGAGAGTTCAAAGCTTAACTCTTGCTTCTCTTTTCCTTTGAGCTATATGGTCTGCTACAAATTAATATCCAGACACATTTATATTATATATACCTCACACATCAAGCTTGTAAGATTGGCTTCCAGCTAATGATTCAAGATTTCAAGATGTCACCAGCCAGGAGCATTTGATGAGAACATTTTCTTTTTCTTTTTTTTTTTTTTTTGTAGAGACAGAGTCTCACTGTACTGCCCTCCGGTAGAGAGCAGTGGCGTCACACGGCTCACAGCAACCTCTAACTCTTGGGCTTACGCGATTCTCTTGCCTCAGCCTCCCGAGCAGCTGGGACTACAGGCGCCCACCACAACGCCCGGCTATTTTTTTGTTGCAGTTTGGCAGGGGCTGGGTTTGAATCCGCCACCCTCGGCATATGGGGCCGGCGCCCTACTCACTGAGCCACAGGCGCCGCCCGATGATGAGAACATTTTCTAAGGGCGACCACAATTATTCTACAGGAGATACACTCAGGTGGCGTATCTGTACAAGGTGAAGATCTTACCCCGCTGTCAAGAACCACAGACCAGGGTTTTTCTTTGTCTCCTCTGTTTACAGACACATCACTCACATAGTAAACACAATAAGCTTATAGATTTGCAAAAACTGCTTTTGGCAAGAAATAGCATCTGATTCCAACATCTGCTTTCTGGATTCACTTTCTTGCTAAAATATTGATGTCATATTTTAGCACAATATCCAGAAGGATGACTGGGTGCACACAGATGCTATGCAGTCACACTAAAACTAATAAGTGACTATACATTTTGAGGACATGAGCTACAGGGCTTCACAGAAACTGGGCATAGCAAACCTGACTGTGACCATTAGGTAAAGCACCCAGAACAAAGGTGACAGAACATGAAGGAAATGGAAGAAAATGATAAAAAATGTCAGCTGTGGCTCCATAGTCAGGTACAAAAATGAGACATCAAAATGCCTACTCATCCTTCCTTTCTGAAGGGTGTGTGTGTGTGTTTCCGTTTTCTTTCTGTCATATTTCCCACTATTTAGACAAGGTGTTCAGGAATTCAATCCATTAATTATAGCATATATGGTCAGGATCAGAATATATTAAAAGTGAAATGGCCATTATACAGAAGTCCTAATGAAGTAAGATGAAGTACCTGCTGACACTCTTACTTTGAAAGGTATGAGTTCGTTTAGGCTCGTAGGATAAATAGTTATAAATGTTTAGCTAGAGGACATTTTTGTGGGTGTGTTACAGGTTATTATTTTTCCCCAAAAATATATTTTAGTTTTTTGGGGGTATATTTTTGGGGGTATATTTTAGTTTTTTGTGATTGCTGCAATGGCATTCTCTCTCCAAAATCCCCACACCTTTCTCCCTTGTGTCCTTCTCTTTTCTTCCTTCTCTTTATCTTTTTCTCTTTCTTTCTTCTTCCTTTCTCTTTCCTTCTTTTCTTTAAAATGGGAAGATGTGTATTTTGGATTGAATGATGAGAATAATTGCAACCAAACATACTCAGTATTTGGGGAAAATGTCCAACTTTGGGCTATAACAGACAAATGCCTTGCTTACCTAATTGTGACAGTCAGAGTATGGGAATTTGACCCAGTATTAGCCAAGATGTTTTAACCTAAGATCTTGATTACAGATATAGTAATATACTTATTCATGACTCAAAACAGGGATAAAATTGAGAGACAAAGATAACACAAAGAGATCATAAAATTAGGACAAATGCGAAAATGAATGTTAGTAAGAAAACCCCCAAAGTTCAATGATGTTTGCAGGAGTTTAATAAGGAGATAAGAATAAGTGCATGCAGTTGCCAGGGTGGGCAAATCCTTGCTACCAGTGGATTTTTTAATCACAAGTTAAAAAACCTACCCTACCCATTTTTCTCTACCCAGTGCCATCTGAATGTTTTTCAGTCCTTTTCCATAGTGACAAGACACAAAACTCATCTTGGTCATTTTTAATTGAAAAGACCTTTTAAAGTTTAACAGTTTTGCAGAGAATGGACTTTTTTACAATCTCCATATTTTGTGGCATTTGATTTAATTTACAGCTCAATGAACTTGTCTCTTACTATCCAAAACTGACACTTTATATTTACTTCCTTTCCCCTCTGCATCCGTTAATGATCTTGAACACTAATAAAGTTTTACTAGAGTTGTGACTTCCTGACCAAGCATAATGTTCACCAGCAATAAGACAGAAAGGCAGAACTCTTCATTTCAGACCACACTAAATTTTGTAAAAGCATGTACTTTAGTTTCAACTTATTTTCATTGTTCTAAATCAATTATTATTTAACAAGTGCTAATAAATAATTTTGGCTAATTATTCATAACAATCTAACCTGCAGATTCCAGTTCCAAAATCAAGTTATCACCTTTAGATGAGCCTGGTTGTGTAATCCACTTTGAATAAAATAGCAACAGAAGACAGATGCAGAACAGAACAGAATGGGGTCCTGGATCAAATTGATGTCATAAAAGGAAGAAAGGGAGAGGTAAGGAAGAGAGGAGTGAAAGACAGAGAAAGAAATACAGGATCCCACCAGATCACTAAATTTTGTTCGGCTGAGCCTCAGGAACAGTTCTGTGTGTGAGAACACAGAACACTTCAGTTAGATGAATGCTTTTTTGTGCACTTTAATTTCCTTCTGGGAGTGTGGCTTCAAACACCAATGTAATTTCCACGTGAGTTAGTCTAAGCCATTGATTTCCTACCAAGATATATTTTGTAGCCTGTCCTAAGGCCAAGGTGAAAATCAAGCATAGTCATTGGTTCTTTTTCCAAAAACCATTCCATTTTTCCCCTGGGCATTTTATCACTCATCAGGAAAGACTGAGAAAAATAAACATGTTGCTTAGGCCATGTAAGAGAGAGCTAATTCTAAGAGAAGAGCTACTTTTTTATACTCAAAATTCCTTCATCTTTTCCCTCATCAACCAGGACTTCAGTTCTAACATTGAGTACATGGAAAATATTTGTCCTTGAATCTGACCCATCATGAAGAAAAGGGGTACGTCTAGTCTTAAACTTTTCATCATGTTGCTGTTGGTATTATACCCTGAACTTTATAAGGAAACAAGTTCTATCAAGTCCCTGATCTACATGTCTTCTCTTCCATATATTGATTATAATTTTAATTATATGTAATGTCTGATGCCCTGTAGCAACCAGAAACTAATGGTGGCCTCGTTGGTATCTGCATCATCACCACTGAGCTGTGGACCTCTCATTTCAGGAGTTCTTACCAAATACAATACCTCTGTCTAGAGTAGCCTCTGCAACTCTCCTCAGCCATTTTAGATTCTTCCTATTTTCCTCTTTCCTCCAGACTCACAGGCAGTAAGAGATCAGCACATTTCCTCCCTGAAAGCAACATGGCATTGAGTAACTCAGGCATTCAGATATAAAAGCAATATAGACAACTTCTGATAGTTAAATTAGGTAAACATGCACTCTGTTCATGTGATCAGCCATTTGAAGAAAGAAGCGAGAGCTCCTCTCTGAGTGAGAGTTTGAGGAGTTGGGGAACACTCCAAACTCCAGTCAAAATTACCTGGGTTTAATCTAAGGAATACTGCCCTGTGAGGAGACCATGATTGTTTGCACAGTGATTATCACATGCATTGTAGCTCAAGAGGAGAGGAGATGGGGCACCCTTGGAGGAGAGAAGAGGAAAAGCCAAAGGGCTTAAAATTGGTCCTGTGTGTCCAAAATTTTACTGGAGGCAGACACATGCAATAAAGTAACTAGGAACTGTTTTTTTATCTTTATGCTGTGAGAGGAGTTACATTTCCCTGTGGAAAAGGTGGTTCCTCATGGAGAAATAAACAGTTTCACTTCTTGATGGGAGAAGTAGCAATATCATACTGCAAAGGTATGTACATAAAGGGATGGCAAGGATTATTTCAACTATCTTTGAAAATAATTTTCAACACTGATTTACACAGATTTAATTAGTAATGATGATTCACTTTGCCCGAAAAAGTGTTCCAGTTTGGAAAATGAACTGTACAGTAATATTCATCCCAGGAGAGAAATGGGTTTTAGGCAGGAAACCATAGAGGCATCACAGAGGCAGGAACACAGTTCCTATTTATTTATTTACTTATATTTTTTTGTCCATTCACTTGCATGAAGATGATAATAAGGGCCCATGTCTAAGAATCGGAATCTATATGAACAATTCTAAGATAGTAACTATCACATTGGAGCAAGCCCTTAAATGAGATAGGGTATTATCTGGGGGAGGATGTACAGTTAATAAACAAAGATTTATTACATTCACACCGAGAGAGTGGGAACACGTACTACAATCTGAAAATGGATTCTTGATTCAAAGATTAAGATAGACTTTGAGTTTTATTTTACTTTCCAGGGAAGAAAAAAGCAACACATGAAAGGGAGAAATATGGTATGCCCCAAGAATGAGTGGCTGGGGCTTTTATTGATATTTGTAAAGAGCAGAAAAGTAGTTAAGGCAAAGTGATAATGAAAGGTAGTTTGTTTTCCCAGTACTACTTGTTGTAAATGGAAGGCATTTGTTTTCCAGGACAGTTGATTTTGTGAAACTGGTCTTATCTGACTTCTGGTAATGTGCCAAAGGGGGATCTGGCAGACCTAAGGGCTATGTCCCCTCATCTGTTCAGTATTTTTCTAGTTCTGCAAAACAAGTTTACAAAACAGACTAATCCCCACCAGGTAATCAAGAAGGAAGAAAACACTGGAGACAGCAAACCCATGTGTGCAGGGATGATTTTGTGTTAGACGATTTACAATATTAGCAATGTCATTCTTTCAGTTTGTTCTTTCTCAGATTAAAATTAAATATTTCTATTCAATAAACTTAGAAACTTGGGAATTTGGATGAAGGTCTCGTATCTTCTGGAGCTGTCTCTGGAGGAAGCAATGCCCCTACCTTAGAAATTTCATTCGGTTGAACACGGATTGTTTTAGAAGTGAGGGTAGAGGCAGGATGGGTTTTACTGGAGGGAAACAGTTGAAGTTTGAATTCGGTTTTGTATCAATGTTATTGGGTAGAATACAAGGTCTGAAAATGAGGACAAAGCAGGACCGTTAAGGGCTCTAAAAGGGGTGTTAGCCAAGGAAACTAGGGCTGCACTCCACATTTGATGCAAAGACTTTATAATTTTTATTATTAGGGTTTCCAGCTTATGTGGCCTGTTATCAAAACTGCAGTAATTAAGGGAGTGTGGTTCATCTGAAGTGAAGGAAAAATAAATATATAGAACAAACTATAGTACACAAACAAACCCACCTATAAATGGTCATTGATTTAAACAAAAATACCAAGGTAATTCAGTGGGTAGAAAATACATTTTTCACCAAATAGTACTGGAACAACTGGATAAATATAAAGGGAAGCAAAAAAATTGAGGTCATGACCTCAAATCACAGCTAGAACAGAACTTGAAACAAATTATAACCTATGTAAAAAGCTAAAACTATGAAATTCATAGAAGAGAGCCCAAGAAATTCAAAAAAGTACAAATCATAAAACTAAATAATTTGAATGTTATAAAATCTAAAATATTTATCAATATTTAAACATTTATGTTAATTTTATAAATAGTAACAAATTTCATGTCCTTTAATAAAAATTATGTAAAGATTAAAAGGCAAACTATACACTGGGAGAAATACTCACAATACATGTATTTGTCAAAGGACTTATGTACTGAATATATAAAGAACTTCCAACAATCAAAAAGACACCAAATAATACATAGATCTCTTGACATATGTTGAGGATAAAATGAGGACATTCAAATATCAAATCCAGGATCTATCTCTTATTATTCTGATAAACTCTTTATTACTCAATTACAACTCTTATATAAAGAGGGTAGTAGGCCGGGCATAGTGGCTCATGTCTGTAATCCTAGCACTCTGGAAAGCTGAGGCAGGTGGATTGCTTGAGCTTATGAGTTCAAAACCAGACTGAGCAAAAGTGAGACCCCCCTCTATGAAAAATAGAAAAACTGAGGCAAGAGGATTGCTTGAGCCCAAGTTGGAGGTTGCTGTAAGCTATAATGCTGTGGTACTCTACCCGAGGCAATAGCTTGAGACTCTGTCTCAAAAAAAAAAAAAAAAAAAGGATAGTAATATTCTTGTTCTCCTAGGGTTGCTATCAAGATTAAATGAATTAATGTATATAAAATGCTTATAATTGTGCATGGCAGTAAACACTATGCAAGTGTTATTCATTGCTATATATTAAAAATAATATTATTAAAAGTCCCTGTTTATAAAAAGCTACTCTACATAAATGAACTTTCTCTGACACCACTGATGGGTGGGGATTGTTTAGAGTAAAACAGATGTAAATTTCAAACACTGCTTGACATCAGCCCTCGATATTATTTATTTTTGCTGCTTGACAGTTTTCTCATCTGGTTATACGAACTCTTAATAATAAGCATGGACTGTGTTTTTTATCACCATTGGAACCTCAATATATAGTATAAGGCTTAACATTAGCATACCTTGAATAAATACAGAATTGATTTTTAAAATGATTTTTATTTTTCTTCCTGTTTTCTCCTTTCCTTCTTCCCTTTCCTTTTTTTTTTCTGATTATCATTTCTTTTTTTTTTAATTAAATCATAGCTGTGTACATTAGTATGATCATGGGGCACCATACACTTGGTTCATAGACTGTTTGACACATTTTCATCACACTAGTTAACATAGCTTTCCTGGCATTTTCTTAGTTATTTTGCTAAGACCTTTACATTCCACATTTACTAAGATTCACATATACCCTTGTAAGATGCACCGCAGGTGTAATCCCATTAATCCCCCTCCCTCCACCTACCTTCCCCCTCCCTCCCCTCCCTTTCCCCCTTCTCCCTATTCTTAGGTTGTAACTGGGTTATAGTTTTCATGTGAAGGTCCTACATTAGTTTCATAATAAGGGTGAGTACATTGGGTACTTTTTCTTCCATTCTTGAGACACTTTACTAAGAAGAATAGGTTCCAGCTCCATCCATGTAAACATGAAAGAGGTAAAGTCTCCATCTTTCTTTAAGGCTGCATAATATTCCATGGTGTACATATACCACAATTTATTAATCCATTCGTGGATCGATGGGCACTTGGGCTTTTTCCATGACTTAGCAATTGTGAATTGGGCTGCAATAAACATTCTGATACAAAAACCTTTGTTATGATTTGATTTTTGGTCTTCTGGGTATATGCCCAGTAGAGGGATTACAGGATTGAATGGCAGATCTATTTTTAGATCTCTAAGTGTTCCCCATATCTCTTTCCAAAAGGAATGTATTAATTTGCATTCCCACCAGCATTGCAAAAGTGTTCACTTTTCTCCACATCCAGGCCAACACCTCTGGTCTTGGGATTTTGTGATGTAGGCTAGTCTCACTGGAGTTAGATGGTATCTCAAAGTAGTTTTGATTTGCATTTCTCTGATGATTAAAGATTATGAGCATTTTTTCATATGTCTGAAGGCCATGCGCCTGTCTTCTTCAGAGAAGTTTCTCTTCAAGTCCCTTGCCCAGCCTGCGATGGGATCCCTTGTTCTTTTCTTGCTAATGCGTTTGAGAGATAGCTGAGAATGTTAACAAATGGAAAAATATACCATGCTCATGGTTGGGAAGAATCAACATTGTTAAAATGTCCATTCTACCCAAAGCAATATATAATTTCAACACAATCCCCATTAAAGCTCCACTGTCATACTTTAAAGATTTTAAGAAAACAATACTTTGTTTTATATGGAATCAGAAAAAACCTCGAATAGCCAAGACATTACTCAAAAATAAAAACAAAGCAGGAGGAATCACGCTACCAGACCTCAGACTATACTACAAATCGATAGTGATCAAAACAGCATGGTACTGGCACATAAACAGAGAAGTAGATGTCTGGAACAGAATAGGGAACCAAGAGATGAATCCAGCTAATTACCATCATTTAATCTTTGACAAGCCAATTAAAAATATTCAATGGGGAAAAGATTCCCTATTTAACAAATGGTGCTGTGTGAACTGGCTGGCAACCTGAAGAAGACTGAAACTGGACCCATACCTCTCACAATTAACCAAGATAGACTCTCACTGGATTAAAGATTTAAACCTAAGACATGAAACTATAAAAATACTAGAAGAGAGTGCTGGGAAAACCCTTGAAGAAATTGGGTTGGGCGAGTTTTTTATGAGAAGGACACCCCGGGCAATTGAAGCTGCTTCAAAAATACACTATTGGGACTTGATCAAATTAAAAAGCTTCTGCACAGCCAAGAACACAGTAAGTAAAGCAAGCAAATAGCCCTCAGAATTGGAAAAGATATTTGCAGGTTATGTCTTCAAGAAAGGTTTAATAACCTTTCTTCCTTTCCATCTGCACTATTTTCTGTTGATGAGCACTAGGTGTTTCCATATGTTGCCTATTATGAATAAAGTTCAATGAACATTTATTTCTAACTCTTTGTGTATGTATATGTCTTCAGTTAACATCAGTAATTACTTAGGGGTGGAATCACAGTCTCATAGGGAAAGACTTTGTCTAACTTCATAAGAAACTGCCAATGGTATTCCAAAATGATGACCATTTTCCAGTCTCACAGGCAATCTTTGTGATGATTGTCTATTTGTAGATAATGTGTATGTGTATAAAGTGTCTATTAAGTTATTTTTGCTCATTTTTGTTTATTATTATATTATTGATGTGTAAGTGTTTATAAGGCCTGGATATAAGTTCTTCATCAGATATATGATTTAAAAATATTTTATCTCAGTCTGTGGAGTATTTTTTAATTTCTTAATGTCTTTTGATAAAAATAAAGTCCAAATTATCAATATTTTTCATATAGTTAGTGTATTTGTGTCCTAAAAAATATAGTTCTACTTAAAAACCAAAAATATTTTCTCTGATGTTTTCTTTTCTAAGTTTTATACTTTTGGCTTTTATAGTTTATATGATGGTCTATCTCAAAGTTTATTTGTATGTGTGTGTGTGTGTATGGTATAGTTATGGGTGCAGTTTATTTCTTAAAGGTTTAATTTAAAACAATAAAATGGATTCACTTTGGTATACACTTTAGCTTTGCTAAATTACAAATCTGTAAAATAACTACAATCAAAGTAAAATATTTCTTTCACCCTCTAAACTTCTCTCTTGCTCCTTCTCCTTTATTAATACCACCGCAGTCCCAGGCAACTAATGATGTGTTTCTGTCACTATAGATTGTTTTTTGTTTTCTTATTTTTTTGCATTTCATATAAACATAATCACATAATTTGTACTGTTTTTTGTCTCTGTTTGTTTTTTCCTTTGGCATGATTATCCATGCTGTTGTATTGAGAACTGATTATTTTTTATTGCCAAGTAATATTGTATTGTATGAACATACTAACTTTTAAAAAAATCATGTGTAAATACTTCATCATCCATCCATCCAATATTAGAGGTAAGTACAAACAGATATGGCAATGTGTCACCTGCAGGTGAGAGAGCACAGCTTCTAAGAAAAAGTGATACCTGAAAGGTGTCTTAATTGTTGAGGAATTAACTTGAAAAAAAACAGATCAGGAGTGTGCCAACAGAAAGAACATCATGTGCAAAGGCCCAGAAGTGCCAGGAAACATCAAAAATTTAGGAAAATGCAAATATTCAGCAAGACTGGGGTATAGGGCAAGGACGACTTTTGCACATCATTGAAGGGCACGGTGCTGAGATGCTTAGCAGCTTCTAATTTCTAGAAAGCATTATATATCCCATGGTGTTGTCTAAAGATAAAAACAGATGACATTTACTGAGGGCAGACTAGACTCAGTGCTAGACACAGGTAACTTATTCCAAGGTCACATAGTAAAGTGATGCAGCCAGGATAGGAACCCAGTCTGGCTACAAGACCATGTTTCTCATCAGGTGCATTCTAAACTATTGGCAGGGACCTCAAATACGAAGGCCATGAAGAATCACTGCCACAGTGGAAAGGTTCCCCTCTGAGTGACTCTCACTGTACATCTCTTGCACGGGTGGAAACACATGGTGTCCTCCTCCCCAAAAGGGCAGAGGGCAATGTCTTCTCTGTGGGCATGTGGCTGTGCCCAAAGCTCACCCAGTGGCTGAGCAGATGCCCTGCCAGATGGTAGCCACTTGGACCTGGGCCCCACTGTGGCAGGTGGCCAAAACAATAGCCTTGTAATAGTTGTAAATGTCACATCTCTCACAGACTGGACAGCTGGATGAAATGCCCAGAGTAAAGCAGGTGCTGACCATACAGTGCATAGCTTCACTGCCCAGAGGGAAGAAAATCAGTGTTTGGGGGCACATCCAGCACTGTGCCTTTGTAATAATTCTCCTTACTGCAATAACAGCAGTCTCCATTACATCTAAAAAGGAGAAGAAGCATCAAGGAAAAATGTGATTATGTATTTACAAACATTTCTGCTTACCTCAGCTCCCTGACCTCTGGTTATCCAGGCTCTCCTGATCTAACTGTTGCCCATCTGTTCATCTTTCTTTCTTTGTTCAAGTTGGGTGTCTATGGCTTCCTCTGTAAAAGCTTCCCTTATGTCGCCCAAAGTTAATCAATAGAACGTCCTGCCCTTTGAGTGCTCAGGCTTGTAAGAGCAAAAAAAGCATGAAATAACTAGCAAATGTGATTAATATGCAAAAAGCACCACATGACCCAAAGTAAGAAGTGACAACATTCTTGGTAGATCACAGAAAGCTTCACTAAGGAATAAATGCTTGGCATACATCTCAAAGTATAAGCAAGAATCTCTAGGCACACAGCAATCTGAAAATAATTAAAGAATTGTAAGAGATGAGGCTGAAAAGTTTATGGCTTTGGGTAGCCTTGAGCAGTTAAATAAGGCTACAGCATAGAAAGCATTTTGGAAAATGTATCAGTTGGCTTTTGCTATGTTACAAACTACACCAAAACTCAGAAGTAAAGAGGAATAAACTATAGGATTCTGGTTATGTCATCTGCACTTATTTGCAGAAAGTGCTGCTCCAGGCAGTGTTTGGGGGAAACTGCCTCACTTCTTTATCCTCCTCCTCCCAGGGCCAGCAGGATAGACAACTAGGCGTGTCTTTCTCATGGTGATAGCAGAAGCTAAAGATAAAATCGGGCCAGTAACCCAAGTATAATGGTCTTTAAGATATTGTTTATGTCATATATGCTAATATCTCTTTAACCAAAGTATGTCCCAAGGTTGAACACAGACTCAAGGAGTGAAGAAGCGAGCCCCACAATCAGTGGGAGAGCACAGGGCATCACGGGGTACAGGAAACATAGAAGCACTGGAGATACCAATATACCTGGGAAGCAACAGAGAGGTGACTCTAGGTATGAGGCACGAATCAGATCATGAGATGTATTATGGACCATGCTAATGAAATTTTCATTTCATCTCATGCATCTCAAAAGCACTAAAGTATTTTAAATGAAGAACTAATGTGGTTGCATATATATTTTAAAAGGATCACCATGGTCACTATATAACAGATATTTTGAAGGGTCTCCAAAACAGAGCAGCTAAGATGCTAAGAATCTTAAAATAAGGGTTTTAAGTAAGGGCAACAGTAAAGGCAGCAGAGGACAAAGACATAAGAAGATGTAGGTGGTATATTAAAATAGTATAATATGTGGTACCCAGAAATTGGTAAAAAAGGCAGTGGTGAGGAAAAGAGGGAAATTCAAGATGTCTGTTTTGTTAACTGATTTGGCCAAAGATTACATTGTGCAAAAAATCAGAGAACATCAGAGGCAAGAGTTATGGAAGGAAAATAGCTTGGACATGAGTAGCCTGTGAGAATCTGAAAAAAGATTTTCTGCAGGTAGGTGGTGGGAGGTGGGCAGGACAGAATTCTAATTTGAAAAGATAAGAGTGATTGCTATTTATATGGTATTGAATGATGTAAGCATGATGATGAGTGCTCAGAGAAAGACAAAAAATCAGAGTGAAAACAGAAGGGGTTCAAATGCATTATTCGGGTGTACTTTGGGGTCACTTTGACAATCTGAAGCAAACTGTGAAGTCTCCTACAAAACTACATAGACATACAAAACTATTTTTAGACATAATTCCAGAAAGCTTATGGATTTCATGAAGTTTATCCATAGACTTTTTAAGGATTGAGAAAGTTAGACTATGAAGCCCTGATTTGAAAGATGCGCAGGGAGAAAAATAACAAATGAAAGACAAGAAAAGAAAGAGAAAGGGGAGAGAGAGAGGCTCTGAACACTGAAGCCATGAGCTAGACAGAGTTCATTCAGTGCTGAAGTCCTAGTCAAGTTTGGGAGCTATAGAATAGACCTTCAGTACAAAACAATGTGGAGGACAAAGAACTGGAGAGCAAATAAGATGGTGAAAGACAATATAACAACCACTTCGATCCTGCAGGGTTGCCCTCCAATGCTCTGAGTGGATACCTGAAACAGTAGATAGAGGGTATCCTCAAAATAGGCCATACATAGGAAAAGTGATAAATTGTAGCAAAATGTACCTTTATTTACAAAAGATTCATTATAATTTTTTACAAAAATATAGATAATATTTTATGAATATTTTGTAAAATTTTGTAATGAATATTTTGCTATAATTTCCCATTTTCCTTGTTTTGGTGATCTTGGGGACCCTGTATAGTACTAACCCCTATGTATACTAACCATATTATTCTTATGCACACATTCCAATGATAAAGTTTAATTTATAAATTAGGCACAGTAAGAGATTAAAAACAGCAATAACAAAATAGAACAATTATAATAATTTATTTTAATAAAAACTGTGAATATAGTCTCCTCTTTCAAAATCTTGTCCTGGGCTTACCACAAGTAACTGAAACTGCACAAAATGAGACATTTGGTGAGGGGACTATCATGTGTGACAGTGAGCACCCATTTCTCAGGCCACCCCAGCACAAAGGCCCATTTCCTGCCTGACTGGCACGTGGATACGCGAGTGAATGCACCATGTGACTTCACAGCACCATCCCAGGACCCTGCTATGAAATCATTAAACAGCACAATTTACGTACTTCTTATTATTGGCCTCCTTAGGGAAGAAGGAAGCTAAGAGCTGCATGGCAGAGGCTGTGTGAAGCAATCAGGCATTCCTGTGAAATGGTGGAAGCTAGACAGAGGAGCTGGTAAAACAGTGTGTTAGAATACCAAGAATAATGCAATATCCTAATTTCTTGGAGGGCAAGGAATATTTCTTGTTCACTAGTACTCATACTCAGTACCTAGAACAGTACTTGGCAAACAGTACCAACAAGTATTTGTCACATGAATGAATAAAATCAATTCTATGAAGCTCCCAAGGACTCTTCTGCAGGCTTATAAATGTCAACCTTCTCTAAAACATACAACCTGCTGTAAGGATCAGCCTATGGTCTTTCTAGGAAAAGTACTGAGTCTTCTTTTCTAATTAATTAATTTTATTGTTGTAAGTTCACCCCAAATGTGAGCCATTTGGAAAACTCAGATAGTGAGTCAAGTGTTCTATTATTATTTTTTCAGTTCTTTCTGGTGCCAAGCAAATTCAGCTATAAACAAAAGCTAATAAACCTTGATTTAAGAGCCATAATGTTTCTAGTGTGTGCAATAGGAGCACAGCAAGATGATGCAATACCATAGGCCCCATTTTAGTTAAAAGTCACATTAATGATTTCATCCTTCATAGTTGCCCAAAGAACCCTGAGAAAGAAACCTTCAACTCTTACATCATTTTCTGTCTTGAGGGTAACGAAGCATCTGTGTAGACAGCTGCACTGTCTGTAAACTATGGTCATTAATTAGACAGGAGACAGGACACTTCCACAGAGAGGCGGGCAGAGAAAGAAGGGTGAGACTTTGAAAAGTGATGGTGATTATTAATAACAGAAAGGGCAGTGAAAAGGGTGAAATGCCTCTCCTCTATATTTCAAATATATTACATTGCCCATAGCAGTGAGGTGGCAGAAAGGTCTGGATAGCACATTGAATGTTTTGGACCTGCACATGGGCCAGAGTTAAACAAAACTAGGTACTGCAGGCAAAAATATGTATAGATTCACATACAGAATTTCAAGGACTCTGCCAAATTTGTGAAACATTTGCCCAAAGAAGTCAATTTGGTCTTAAGGAGATACTGAAATAGCTATGGTGCTTATTGCAAGGGTATACGTGAGATCTATTAAGTATAGAGCACAAATGTCTTAACACAATAATTAAGTAAACAAGATGAGATATATATTAACCAGAGTGATGTAAGTGTTCCTAATTCTATATGAAATCAGCACATTGTACCTCATAAATGCATTAATGTATACATGATCTATGTGTTTATGATTTAATAAAATAAATAAATAACTCTAAAAATAAAAAAGAAAGAAACAAAACAAAAGGAGAGAACATAAGGACCCCTAAACATCAGGTATGAATGTTTAAGATATCAGATGCTTGAGAGATAGGGACCAGGTTATGAAGTATGTGCCAAGAGTCCATACTGGGTTACCACAGGCAAGGAAAACAGCTATGACCAAGACAGAGTAAAGGGCCACATCCAGGTAGAGAGGTGGGTCCAACCCAGAAGGCCTGCAGTGCGCCCTGGTGTCCTTACTCATTTTATGGGACACATTCTTAAAAACATAAATTAAGGAAAAGGGAATACTAGAAACATAATAACCACTCCTGGTTTCTTAGACCTTTTGCAATCATCACCAAGTATTCACTATGCTAATTCTGGCAAAGGCCAGTGTTTGCACCCAGACCATAGACATGAGTATCTGTAAGAACTAGTACTGTGTCTATCCACCCAACACTGCATTTTTTTTTTTTTGTTTTGAGACAAGAGTCTCACTATGTCACCCTGGGTAGAGTGCCATGGCATCACAGCTCACAACAACCTCAAACTGTTGGACTTAAGTGATTCTCTTGCCACAGCTTTCCAAGTAGCTGGGACTATAGGTGCCCACCACAATGCCTGGCTATTTTTTTGTTGCAGTTGTCATTGTTGTTTAGCAGGCTCAGGCTGGGTTCAAACCTGCCAGCCCTGGTGTATATGGCTGGCATCCTACTCACTGAGCTATGGATGCCAAGCTCCAAAACTGCATTCTCAGTGATTCACATAGTGGCAGGAACAAGTTCATGGAGGATTTCTTGGGTAGATAAAAACATTTATTGTAAAATGGGAATAACTTGTCTACAAAAGAATCCAGAAAATTATTTAAGAGAGAACAATAAACCAAAAAGTCAGGAATGTAACAGTCAGTATGATAAAAGCAAGATCTTTGTTTCTTCTCTATGAAATGGCAATAGCAACTAAGTAAAAATGTAAAGTAAAATTTGAGATAGGAGAGTCAGATACACACTGACAAAAGGGAAGGATATTTTAAAGACCAAAAAAAAATCACGTGCAGGAGAGTGACATGGTCAGATATTCATGTGATGTAGGCTCCTCGGGCAGTTGTGTGACAGGTGGTTTAGCACATAGGGTGAGAGTCACAGCAGGAAGATCAGGAAGGCACAATTCAGTAAGCACATGAATTAAGACTGGGAGATAGTGGGGATGGAACAGATATGGACAGAGTAGAACTGATGTGATTTTGTGACACTTGGCAATTAAGAAAAGAAAAGAGGTCAGTAACTCCATAGCTACACAATTTGATAGGTACTCAATAAATATTTCATGAATGAATAAATAAAATGGTACAATATTTAGATTCTTATTATAAAAATTATAGTGATCACATATATGTGTATAATTTTAAATTTAGGGAACTTTTGTTGAGAACCACATAACCACACAGTTAAATATTGAACAAGGTTGAAAAATGAAAAGAAAAAAAAAACCGTGTGGATTAGAAACATGTGAGGATCGTCTTGTATTGATTTTGTTTCTGTTTCCATTTTCCCAGAAGATGGGAAATGTCATGAGACATTTAGACCATGATGGTGGTCAGCAGCTCTCAGCTTTCGATGAAATAGGCTTGGAGAGGTACCTCTGCCATCTGGACCACTGCCTTTTCTGAAGCACCAAGGTGCCAGGTTGGCCCAGTGGATTAATAGTACTGGAAATTCCTATCGCAAACACGTGGCACAGTTCCCCTTCCACTTGCTTCCAAATCAAACCTCCTTCCCAATTCCCATTGCATATTATCTTTTTCTCTTTTAGGTTATTAGCCATTCTCTACATTTTATTAAGAGTTGGCTTTATTATTTTTTATTTAGTATATGCCATATATCCATGAATAGAGTATAAGCTCTCATGGGTCCTTAAAAATCATTATATTCACACATCCTTTCCCTTTTCAGCACATGCATTCTTTATACTTCATTTTTGAATCAGACATCAGAGATAATTTTAAACTCACGAAAACAGAAGAATCATGATAGCATTAAAATTATTTAGTAAACAATTGGCTCTTCATTGCACCTTAACACTTCAACAATTGGCTTTTTCATTGCACCTTAATTAAAGAGTTTGTACATCAACTTTCCTTATAATTAATAGAATCTCATCTTGAAAATACAGTTTAATTCAACAAGCATTAATTGAGCACACACTGTACATAAACCCATGGGCTGTGTTCTGTGGTTATAAAAACGATTAAAGCATGAGCTATCAAATTTTGTCTGTGAAAACAGACATGTAAATACTGTATGGATATTGACAATATAATGAGTTAAATATGTACAATTTACATAAAATTTACAGATAAGACACAAAAAAATGAATGGATGTTCCTGACAGACTGGAATAATAGCATCTATTTCGATTTTTGATAATGAGATGGAATTCAGTGGCAAGACTTTCTAGAAGGACAGAACCCACTCTTACAAAGAATCAGTATGGTAAACACAAATAATATCAAAAACGGGGAATAAGTAAAGGTAAAATACTAACGAAAGCATAGTCTCTTAAACATGTGAGAGGCCATTCATATTATTCATAGCAGTATACAAGTTATCAAATACTTTCTCTGCAATCTGATACACTCCAACCCCTACACCTGAATGACAGCTCCCTGTGGTTGGAAACCATCAGACGCTACCAAGTATAATAGTCACATTTTATCATGTCCATGTGAGCATTAAGCCCATATATAGACAGCTAAGACTTTCATTGAGCATAAGAAAGCAGATTAGATTACAATTCCAAAACAAGAACAATATCAGATAAGACATTCTGAACACTTAATGGAGGTTAAGACATATCCTCAGCATTCTGTTATGTGAAAGGATTTGAAAAATACAGAAACCAAAGAAAATGCAGTAGGCTCATATTGTTATTCCCATTTTATAGACAAGGAAGTGGAGGCACAGAGGAAGTTGAATAATTTTCCCCAAGGTCCAAGAAGAGACAGCAAAGTCAGAGTTTAAGATAACTGTAGTGCAGGTGGCAATAATATATATATTATTAAATAACGTAGGAACTATAGCAGATGGTGTAAGATAGTTTCCAAATGGAAGGCTCATAGGAGATCATAAGTACATACAGCAAGTTTTCTGAGTGGCTGTTAAAAATGAGTCATTGGACGCCAAAGAGAAGGGTCCATGTATGGGAAGTACTGGAACAGTAGGAATGAGAATAGTAGCCAGGCCACTGTTTTGCTTAAGACAGGGAGGAACTTTTATCTGAAGTACATGTGTTGAATAGTTAATATGTTCCAGCCCATATTTAAGTTTTTGGAATAAAAGTTTTTGTCATTCATTTAACAAAATATTATGCATCTATTATATGCCGGATGCTACTCCAGGCAATGTGGATATAGCTGTGAACAAAACACACAAGACTCTTCCTTGGTCTCAAGGCATGAACATTGATGAAATGCCATAGTAAATTAAGAAAAAGAATACTTAAATGTGACAGGCAATCTACCAGTCTTTTATAAATCATACCGAATTTAGCCCTCCAATAACTTTGATGTATGTACTACCATCACCCTCACTTTACAGATAAGAAAACTAAGTCTTAAGGACATTATAGATATTCACATAGATTGTAAGTGTGGCTGTATTAGATCTGCTGGTCTCCAAAGATAGAACTTAAACCGGTGCTTAAAAGAGAAATAGGATTAAAGGAAGTATTTTTATGATGTAGAATATCAGAATCATTTGTAGCCTTAAGAGTGGGCAGGAGGGGCAGGAGGAAATTAGAGCAGTGTTTCAAAAGGAAAGATGGAAAAACAAAAGAAAATGTTTGAGAGTATAGATGGCATGATAACCAATGGGCAAGAGAGTTAAAAAAAAATATTATCTGGACTTTCTCAAATGTTTGATCATGAATTATTCTATAGAACAAATAAAAGCCAAAGCCATCCGTATTTTTCCTTCAAACAAATATGTAAAAATACTGCTGTTGCCCCAGAATCCCACAGCTCCATAGACAAGGTTTTAAATTGTACAAAATGAATTTTTCCCAATAAAACAACAGTAAACCCCTGATGATTGATCATATGGAAGATAAGAATTTTTACTTTTTGCTGAAAGAAATGGAGATAAGTTTAGGCTCAGCTGAGGTACCTTTGAAAGGATTTGCCTTTCTTCCTCTCCAGTGTAGCTCTCTAGCCACCTTTCCCTGTGGGGAAGATGCCTTTGGATCATCTGTTATTAAGGAGGACCATGCTGTTCCAAAGGATGTGATATGTCAGAGATACCTGTTGGGTGCCCCGTCGTGGCTCTGAATTCCAGCTGCTGCATGGCCTTTGTCCCAGGCAAAAGAGAATGCTTAGCACCAGATTAATGATAGCATGATTATTTTAAGATATTATCTATCCATGTGATAATGCTTTTTTGGCTGTCACCATGTCAGAGTGAAAGGTCAGTGCTATTCTGATCATTGCTGTCCCCCAACCTCCAAAAGGGATTTAACTTGGCATTTAAAAAATAAGCAGACAAGCTCTATGCTTTTTCCTTTACAAAAGTGGTTTAAAGTCTTCCCTGCTATATCTCTATATTTAGTAAGGGTACAATTGCTTTTAAGAAGCCAGATCTTAACTTTTATAGCATTGCAAACTTACCACTTATCCAAGGAATTTTATTTTTTAGTAAAGGAAATAAAATCTTACGTTTTTCAAGCTTCTTAAACACTTTCAAAGTTTTAAATTCTGTTTTATCTATGTCCTATTTGATCATCAAAGCAATCCTATAAGAAAGGCAAGGAAAATGTCATTCTCTACATTTTAATGTGTGACAACTAAGGCTTAGAGCGAGAGTGAGAATCAGCTTAATCTCTAAAAACTAAGAAAGTGACACAGCTAAAGTTGAAATCTAATTTTCCTCTTTTTAAGCAAAATGTCTTTCTTTCTGCTGACACTATGAAAAGTTTATCATAAAACATGAAAACTTAGTGAGGAAAGCTTAAGAAAATTTATCAATAGTCATAGCTACAAATGATTCTGATATTCTACATCATAAAAATACTTCCTTTAATCCTATTTCTCTTTTAAGCACCGGTTTAAGTTCTATCTTTGGAGACCAGCAGATCTAATACAGCCACACTTACAATCTATGTGAATATCTATAATGTCCTTAAGACTTAGTTTTCTTATCTGACTATTGAGCCTACATGCATATACATGTATATTATACACATGTAACTATGTATTTTATATACATAGATAGAGTGTCTATTGTTGAGGACAACCCCATTATATAGCACCTGACTACACATACAAGCCTAACTGGTTGGAGCTTCACACTCTTGACTATATTTCAGATCACTGAAATATAGTGATAATCTACAACTTCAGAGATAAACAACTAGGTGAACTTCATTGCCTTGATGTGAAGGGATTTTGACCAGGCATACCTGAATCTCCATTCTGAGGCAACTCAAATGTATCCTTTCCTTAGACTCTTTCATAAAATCATTCTTACTAGTATTTGTTCCCATCTATTTCTAGAAAATTCTATTTTCCTATGCACATGGATTTAGATGGTTCCACATCTTGCAACTGATCGTCATTTTTCTCTATTTTTTTTTTTTTAATGGTAGCAAGGTCTTGGGAAAAAAGAAATGCAGTATCCCTTTCTGTTTCCCTAGTCACCAATCAGGTACTGAGGCACACAATCTAGATCACTCCAAGATTCCTCTGTCAATTAAGTCTGTATGAAGGGAACACAGATTATATTCCATAATCTATCTGTTATCCATACTAACAGCATTCTATGTGAAACACAAAGTTCCAAATTATTTTACCAGGCCGAAACATAATAAAACATTTTGCTTGTAATCAAATAATGTATGTTCAGACATGATATGTTGTCTTAATCTTAATCTACTCAATTAGCAGTTTTTTAAAAAATGATTAATTTTGCCAAGTGTGACACAAAACTGCCATTACTATTAACTGTTGAAGAAAGTATAGATCTATGGTAAAAGTATTTTTTAATACATATTTAGATCCTTCAACAAGTTCATATAATAATTAGCTTACAATTTCTCCACTATAAGTAATTCCACACTAATAAAACAGATACAAACTTGGACAAAGATTTATATACCAATGTATTATTACACAACAATTTATGTTACAGAAGAAATAAGAAACACATAAAACTTCTCCCAAAAGAAGAACAGTTAAATATAATACATTTGTATCAGAGGCTATGATGCAGAGTTTATGTGTTTTCAAATATTTCATGATTTAAGAAGAAAGTCATGATAAACCATTATGAAAAAACAGCAGGATGCAAATTCATATGTGCAGTATAATTTCAAATATATAAAAACATAAGTAGGAATGAGTGTGGTTTGCATGAGGAATAATGGAAGAGTCTTAGTCTATATCTGGATAGACTCAGTTGAGAGAATGTCCTGATGATGAAATGATGGATAAAGTAAATTGGTGCAGAGGAGGCAGCAGCTCAATTCTGGGGGTTAGTTACATAAGAACCTCCAGAATTACTCAGAAATTTCAGGACTACAGAAAATTCAGCCTACTGATAGTATATAAAATTAGAGACTGAAGCAGTTATACCTAAATACAAAGGGGAAGGAAAAAATATTTGGCATTGGAATTTATTGGTGTTAGTGGATTTACTTGTTTTTCTTTGTAAAATGAATGAGAAGTAGGGTAGAAGATGTTTACTACCTTCCCTATTTAAGTTTTCTAGCTTGTTGGATGATGAAATGTCATAATTCAATTATGACCCAATAAACTGCATTCACCAAGTCACTCATTCAACTCATTTATTAAGTGTTCACTAGGTGTTGTACTACTTATGAAAGTTATTATGGGAAGTTTAAGTAATAAAATGTCTACCTTTGTGAAATGTATAATCTTATTGAAGACAAAAGATTAGAGTTACAGAAAATCAGAATCACGCCAAAAGTTTTGAACATTTTGTAATGGAAAAAAAAATGAGGCTTCTGCCTCAGTAAGAGGCTATGTAATTTGGAGCAAGCCTTTTACTAAAGATATTGTTTAAAGATGAATAAAATAAAAATTAAATCTTCCATAAAGGCATCAGAAAGGTAACTTCCCCATAGTGCTAAATGTGACTGGCTTAAAATAAATAAATTTATTTTTAAAAAATAAAAAATATAAATTAATATAACAGTAAGCAATTGCTAAAGTCAAGATCCAGAATATGCCAGGATCCCAAAGAGGAACAGAGCACTGAGGACTGCTTCAGTCCTAGAAGGAGACATCTGTGACCTTTCTCTATGTTTTGCAATTGCCTTCACGGGTCCTCAAACTACGGCCCATGGGCCACATGAGGCGGTGTGATTGTATTTCTTCCCATTTTGTTTTTTTACTTCAAATAAGATATGTGTAGTGTGCATAGGAATTTGTTCATAGTTCTTTTTTTTTTAAACTATAGTACCGCCCTCCAACTGTCTGAGGGACAGTGAACTGGCCCCCTGTTTAAAAAGTTTGCGGACCCCTCAAGGGAGATTAACGTTGGTGTCTCAGTCCTAAAAATAGTAAGCTTAGTAAATATTGTTCTTTATGATGGAAGCACAAAGAGAATTAAAGATAAAGATAAACCAAATTTATTTATTTGTTTTTTTTTTTACTCTTTGGTTCATACCATTTAAATAATGAAGATAATTTAAAGCCAGTTTTTGGAAAGATAGTTTCCAAATTACCATTGTCCTGAGGTACTTTGAAAACAAAAACATAATGTTTGCCTTATCAAGAGGTGGAGAACATCAATCATCCTGTGCTTCAAATTAATTTTTTCAATAAATTTTCATCACCTGCGGTGCATCTTACAAGGGTATATGTGAAACTTAGTAAATGTAGAATGTAAATGTCTTAACACAATAACTAAGAAAATGCCAGGAAGGCTATGTTAACTAATATGACGAACATGTGTCAAATGGTCTATAAAACCAGTGTATGGTGCCCATGATTGCATTAATGTATACAGCTATGATTTAATAATAAATAAAATAAAATAAATAAATAAAATTAATTTTCATATAAAAGATCCATGCAAACCAGGCATGCCAAGCAACAAGTAGCAGGAGGTAAAACTAGCAGGGAAAAAGTAAATAAATAACAGTAATAGATCTAATTAGAAGACATATTTTATAAAACTATTATTATGTTATTTTCAAAAAGTAAAACACAAGCATATTGTGAAATTTGAGAAGGTAACTCAAAATTATAAAAAGTAACAATGGACCTGAGAAAAGAATGTAATTATCATACAAGAACTCCCCTCCCCCCCAAAAAAATAACCAAAATGAAGAACTCCAAGGGTAGATTTGGACACAGATTAAATGAAGAAGAGAACAATATATTGTACTGATCTTTGTCTCTTTACATTGTCTTTCCTCTCTTTATTTCTGCTTCTGTGTCCAAATTTTCTCTTTTCACAAAAATAGTCATATTGACTCTAATAATCTCATCACTTCAACTTAACCAATTATATCTGCAGCCACTGTCTATCTAATAAATATAGAAAACCACTGTTTTTAAGTGCTTTCTAATTAATCTTGATTCTTTTATATAGCTATCATATAACTCTAGCCTAAATGCCATATACAAGTCATGCTTAGAAAGATTACCTTTTTATTTCTGGAGAACTACATAGAGAACGTTCCATTTATGTTTGACTCTTCTTTCATTCTCTTATTATATCAGTCAGATCCCATTTTTATACCTTAATTCTACATAAGTTCTTTAGCTGCCTTAATATTTTCATCCTATGAAAAATGCATGTCAATTCTTACCAGAGCCTCCATAATTAAGTACTTTTTTTTTTTTTATTAAACCATAGCTGTGTACATTAGTATGATCGTGGGGCACCATACACTTGGTTCATAGATCGTTTGACACTTTTTTCAAGTATTCCTGCAATATTTCATAATAAACATTCTTCAAAACACTCTGGTAGATGTGATCAGACCTTTCTGTTCATCTCAGTTTATTCATACATGTAGCAAAGACTCAACTTTGTTTTACTTTCACAATGATTAAGAAAAGTTGTTTTGAAAAGGTAGATCAGCCATGGCAAAAGTATGCCAATTAGAGTACAACTTTCCACAATCCCTGAAGAAATATTTCTAAAGATCAGTCTGGAACTTAAAAGTCATAGTATCTTAGAGTATAATATGAAAATCTTGGTCTTTGGAGTCAGACACACTTAAGTTTACATTCCTTTTAGAAATTTTATTTCTGTTTTATTAGCTTTATGAATGTTTATTAGCTTTTAGAAAAGTTTCTTAACTTCTTCCTTACCTATGAAATGCGAATAATTGAGAACTACTTCATACAATTTTTGTATGCACTAAAAGAAATAGCATATGTGAAGGATTTGGTAGGTATGAGATATTTGGATATTTTCTTTCCTACTGTTTATTACCTCATCACAACTTGAGACAATATCTAATTGGGGGAAAACTAAACTGCAAGTCCATAGAAATGGAAGTTCACAGAAATGTTTATACCTGCTTTGGAATGGTGTCCAGCTCCTACCATCTTACAATCCATCTCAGAAACAGATTCTGATGACAACCCCTCTCATTCCAGTATGTTTTTTTTTTTTTGTTTATCAAAATTAATAGTTGTTTGTTTATGTATGTAACCTTCATAATTATGTACTCTACAAGGAAGGAATCTATGCATATACTTTAATCACCCTTTATTAACTACAAATAGTTGAAAAATCTTATAGTTATTTTTAATTACTTTTTCATTTAAATATGAGTTATTTAAGTAATCAGATATATTTTTCAGCATGACTTATTATAGTTGGAGGCCAACATTTCTTTCTACCTTCAGGATAAAGTCCCAAATTCATCATCTTAGGTGCAAAATCAAGATTGTCTATACCACAAACGTTTATCTTCTTTTGCTTCATAATACAACTTTGAGTTTGCCTACTTCCTTCCACATAGGCTATTTTCTTCACAGGAGACAATATCCTTTCTAGTGTAGCACATGAATCTTTGTAGATTCAAGTCAGTCATGAAAAGCTTATTATCCTTGCCAGATAGTCTATTTAGGCACAAAGGACTAACTTCATGGGCCTAGTTAGATGTGCTTCATTGTTTGATGAAATGTTCTGCCATCTTTATCTTGAAATTTTAAATTTTGAGCAAGGTACCCTGGACTTTTCATTTTCCCTGTGGTCCTGTGTAGGAACAGACAAAATGTTTGGGCTTTCTCACCTATTGTCTTGGATGTGGAATGTGATAAATCTGTCCAAGCTTTCTCATTCTTGGTCTTGCCAGAAGATGCCATGTTTCCTAGATAGCTATGACCATGTACAATGATGTCATGCTTATGTAATTGCTTGGCATAGTACCACTTTTATTCCCCTGGGTATAAAGGTGTACATGACATTCCCCTTGTGCAGATGGAAGGTCACAGATTCTGGACACTTCATGTTCAATCTCTGACCACCAAGAGCTGGATAAGGATAGACTTCCCATGCAGTAAACCAGCCATCATGAGCTGAATAAAGGATATTGCACCTGCTCTTCATGACTGAGTTTCTCTCCAGCCTCCAAAAATTGGCATTACATGCTGCAAATTATGTAGCTGATCCTGCAGGTACGAGCATGGGACACAATACTGGACCTTTAGAGACATGACAGAAAGACTCCTGGGAAGCTGCAGGGAAATTGTTTTGTTTTGCGTCTCAGTTTATAAATAGAGAGAATTACTCTTTTTCTGGCTCTGCATATGACATTCTATGTGGGAAGTCTAGAACGTGGACAATGAGGAGAGCTGCCCAAGAGGTTATGTCAAGAATGACAATGACACAGCCATGCTGAACCATAAAGCTAATATTTTTTTTTTACTTATTTTTACCTGAGATAACAAAAAAATATGAATTGTAGTCATTTTCAGTTTGGTTTTCTAGTATTTGCAGACAAAATTAACAGCTTGGAGTAAAATTGGCAAATTTTCCAGGCAAAAAATCCATTCTTCCATTTTTCCTAAGTAAGGAATGAATGTAAAATGCACCTAGCAATTAAATTTATCATTCTATTTTCCCATTACTGTTGACATTTGACCAGGTACAGCCAATGAGATACAGATATCTGAGTTATGAAACCTGGATGCAGCAAATATTCACACAGTGTGAGCCAAATAGACCTGGGCAGGGAAAATGTTCATGCTGTATTCACATACTGTGTGCAACAGCTACAGGGGAATGGGCAAATTCAAGATAGCAGCAGTGTTGAAAGGCTTACAGTACACAGTTCCCTCTCCTGCCTGATCTATTTTTTTAAATAGGACTCAAAAGCCCCATCCAGTTTCTTCTCCTTCTCTTCACTGAGCAATGGAGTTTTCTTCAGAGAAGAACAGGTGTACCACAAAGATATCTGTCTTGAACTGAGAAAAGAGATTCTAGATTAGAAGGAATTGGCATAAGAACTCTAGTAGCATTAAAAATAAAAAGCTCTTTTGATACCCCCTATGGATCTAAATAGTTCTCCAGCAATGGATTCCAATCAAAAGTAAATTATTGAAATGTCAGATATGAAATTCAGATTATGGATAGCATTAAGGGGATTAATGATAAATTTGAAAAAACAACAAAAAGAAATCAAAAGACTAAGTCCAGATATAAATAAAAAAATCACTAAAGAGAGAGAGAAGACAAGAAAAATATAACAGAACTTCTAGAATTGAAAGGGTTATTTAGAGAATTTCAAAATACAGTAAAAACTTTTAAAATGTACTCAACCAAACTGAAAAAGAATTTCAGGGCTTGAAGACTATGCTTTCAAATTAACCTAGTTAGGCAAAAATGAAGAAAAATAGCAATCTTTTTGAGAAAGAAGGGTCTATGTAAAGTGAATGAATTTAAGAATCACATCTATCCATGAGAGAAAAGAATCAAAAGCAAAAAGAATGGAAGATATATTTCAGGAAATAAGGGAGAAAATATTCCCTGGCATTGCTAAAAATGTACATATCAAGATGAGAGAATATTATTGAACACCTGGAAGATTCATAGCAAATAGAACATCACTAAGCCATATAGTCATTAGTATAGCCAATGGCAAAATGAAAGAGAAAGTCCTAAAGCTGTAAGACAAAAGCATTAAGGAACAAAAAGGAAAACCCACCAGTCAGTGTAACAGCAGACATCTCAGCAGCAAAGTTATAAACCAAAAGAGATCGAGGTCTCATTTGTAGTCTTTTTTTTTTTTTTAATTTCAGATTAATAGGAAGGGACAAATTCTTAGGGTACATTGTTTACATTTGTTAGGTAAAGTTCAAGTGGTAGTTTATTCCCTTTACCCAGAGGGTGTGCTGTATACCGATTTCAGTCTCCTTAAACAGAATAAATGTTAGGCAATAATATTATATCATGAAAAACTAAGTTTCATAAATGAAGGGGAAATAAAGTTTTTCCCAGATAAGAAAACATTAATTTGTCACCACTACAACTACTCTGGAAGAAATGCTTGAAAATATTCTACACATGGAATAAATCAATCAATAGTCACCAATGTAAAAGCCCTCAAAAGTAAAACCTGATAGCTCTTATAAAACTTAAAAGCAGAGTAGAAATAAAAAAGCTAGATAACAACATGATAAACACAACAGTATCTTACATATTGATATTATTCAATATTAAATATAAGCAGACTTAATAGCTCAGTTAAAAGATATAAATTGACCAAATAGATTAAATACATAAATATATGCTGTCTCCAAGATACCCATATAACTTCCAAAGACTTTCCTAGGCTCAAGTTCAGAGTGAAGAACTATTCCATGCAAATGGAAGCCAAAACAATCAGGGTAGCAAGCCTCATATCAAATAGATGTTAAATTGCTAATGATAAAAAAGGAAAAGTGATTATAATATAATAATAAGGGGATTGAATCAACAAGAAAATATAACAATCTTAAATATATATGCATATATATTATATAAATATATAAATATCCTAACAAAGGATATTTCAGACTCATAAATTCTACTAGACATAAGGAAAGAAGTAAACAGCAATATCATAATATTCTTGGGGTCAACACTGCACTGGCAGAACTAGAAAGATTATCAAGGCAGAAAATCAACCAAGAAATATTGGATGGAAATAGGACTCTACAACAAATGGACCTAACAAACATTTACAAAACTTTCTACTCCAAAACTGCATAATATACATTCTTTTCATCAACACATTAGACATTTTCCAAGGTAGATCATATATTAGGCCACAAAACAAGTCTCAGCAAATTTAGAAAAATTAAAACCATAGCTTACATACTCTCAGACCACAGTGAAATAAAACTGGAAACCAGTTTTTGGAGGAAGCCAAGAAACTACACAAATAGATTGAAACTAAACAACCTACCACCAAATGATACTTGGGTCAATGACTACATCAAGATGAAAATTAAAAAAAAAAATTCAAACAGAAAGACAAAGATAATATAATTTTTGAAAACCTATGGGGTACACAAAAAGCATTGCTAAGATGAATATTTATACCTTAAAGGCTTACATCAACAGGATGAAAAGTCACAAATTCAGAACCTAAAGTCACACTTCAAGGAATGACAGAAAAAGAACAAACCATATCCAAAGCTAGAAGAAAAGAAATTACAAAGATCAGAGGAGAATTAAACAAAATGAAAGCCACAAAAAAATACTAAGGATCAATGAAATGAAGATGTTGTTCCTTGAAAAGATAAACAAAGGGGGGGGGGCAGGTGGAGCATGGTGGTGGATGAGAAGGATGTTTAGCTCAGCTCTCCTAGAATAACAGGTGAGAGTGAGTGGGCTGGATCATTCCTGGCATGGAATATTGCTGTGGAGTGGCAGTTTGGGGTGTGCAGTGAGGAGGCAGATTACTGGACTTGGAGTATAATCCAGAGTTGTGGAGATTGCCAGGAAAGTTTCTGTGCCACAGCTGCAGTGGCAGCGGGTGGTGGCAGCAACCAGCGCCCCCAAGGCAGATTACAATTCCAAGTTCACGGGGAAACTAGGTGTTGCGTGGAAAGATTGGTGAAGTATTGACTCCCAAGAGGAATTAGATGGCCAGAATGGGGTACTGTCTGGTGCAGCACCACCGTGGTTAGATGACAGGAGAGACACTCAGATGTGAAGATCCCAGATAGGAAGAGGCTATTGTTTTAAAATTTGGGAGATGGCAGTTGCCATACACACCTTTCCTAGCAGGCCAGGCACAGTAATTTGAGTCTCACCAGCAGACAGCTGTCTCACAGTTGGAACTAGCCCAGGGTGTCCTATACTCCATGGGAACTGTTGCGAGGATAATTTGTGAAACCTACCTGTGAAGTATTTTTTTTTAATTCAATCAAAGCTGTGTTCAATAATGCAATCATGAGGTACAATGTGCTGGTTTTACATACAGTTTGAAATATTTTCATTGAACACTTTGGCAGGGTCTAGATGCCAGGTGAGTGGTCAGGTAGGCACCAAGAATAGTCTAAGCCAGGAAACAGAGCAAAGGGGAGTTGGGGATGTTAGCCAACTGAAGCCAGCTTTCAGCAGAAGCTCCTGTCCAGAGGGAGAGATAACAGCCAGAAAGAACTCAACAAAACTGAAGGGCGGGAGCCAAGCTGAAAGAAGAGATTGATAATTGCATGTCTTCTCTGCTGAGGCAAGCTGCAACTCCAAGGAAACAAATTTCAGGTACAGAACCCACCCCAAAGAGGACCTCTCCTCCCCCAAGAGAGTTGCTTACTTGCTTGCTGTGGGATTTCTACTAGTGAGCGGTGAACTGAGGTCTTCTTCTCTTACTCAATGAGAGTGAGTTTCTGGAAGCTGGGAATTCTTCTCCAGAGAGTTCCTGCTACGAGCCTGGACATTTTCTTGTCTCGCATGAAGGTTGAACAAATATTTTCCCTGACACTTTGAATTCCCAGTCCACCCTTCCCCTTGACCTAGTGGTCTAGAAGCCCAACTCCTGCAGAGACCAGAATGTTCATGGTTCTTTGTTAAGACTGGGCATTGCTCAGACTGAGGTAACGCAGCTATGCTGTAACTGTGAATCCAGAAAAAGTGCAGAAAAGCACAAGAGGGAAGGTGTCTGGCTTTGCTCTGAGAAAGTGCAACTCAGCATTGGGTCGAGGCTTGGGTCTCCACATGATGGTTGGGAACCACTGATGCATGGGAATCCAAGTGGAGACACCTCCCACCTAGCAGCAGCATCAATAGAGTGATCCCACCAGGGTCAAATTTCAGAGAGACACTTCCCCAATCTGTGGAGTGCCAGAGGAAGCTAGACCTTTCATTGCAGGGATACCAGAGGAGTAGAGTGGCTGGGGCAGAAGCATGGTCTCTGAGGGTGAAAAGCATTTGCTGCATTGTTAACCTCTAGTATGGAACAATCTCAGGTGGAACACCCCCCAGTTTCCATTGAGCACCCGAGGTAGTCAGACTTGAACTCCCCCAGCTGGCTGGTGACAAAGTGTGGTCACCTGACCAATGAGGCATTGACTTCCCTCTGACTCTGGAAGGCCCAAATCCCTGGCGCATTTGCTCATTGCAGAGAACTAGGCCATAGCCCTGTGGGGCTAACAGTGCCTGGGTGTGATGGAGGTGCAAGGTGGGGAAGGAGGCACCAGCCCCCGTGGACTGTTTTGCTGGGCAGGCCTTTCTGACTCCATACAGCACTGGTGTGAGTTACACTTGACCTGCCAGTAGATCCTCACTACTTAGATGCAGAAGACCTTTTGAACTCTACCACCTGATCGGTGTTTGTGTTGACCAGGACAATTGGTTTGGAACTCTTGACCTGGGCCAGTCATCCAGGGACCCACCAAGGTTCTAGGCTGGTTGTGTTGTTGTGGGAGTATGGGATTCTCCTCTTCCAGTTGTCACCTGTGGGCGGGGTGTCTAAGTTGCTTATATATCTCCACAGCTGAGATTTCAGCCCAAAGCCACTGATTCACTAGAATTGGACAGAGACTAGCTGAATACAGGTCAAAGTCATCTAGCCTCATCACACCAAGCAGTTCCCCAGAGTTTCAGGCTATATTACTGAATGGGACCTTTGTAAAGCTATAGGGGGAAAACTGCAATCACCAGTCCCAGTTCTTTGGTAAAGGGCTGGTTAATTACAACTCCAGGAGCTTTCAATTCGATTTCAACTTAACAGCTTCTCTAGCCAAATGGTGAAAACAATCATGGGGCAGAATCAGGAGAAAAACTCTGGCAACATGAATAATCAAAGTAGATCAACTCCCCCAAGGAATGTCAAAGGAGACACAAGGAAGATCCCATTCATAAACAAATGTCTGAGATGTCAGAAATCAAATTCAGAATTTGGATGGCAAATAAGATTAACAGAGGGAAGTAAAGTTGGAATTAGAAATTCAAAGAGCAATTCAAAAGTTGTCTCAAGAACTCAATGAATTCAAAGACAAAATCACCAAAGGTTTTGACACATTGAGGCAAGAACTTGCAGCCCACAAAGATCTGAGAAACACAGTAGAATCCCTCAGTAACAGAATGGAGCAGGCAGAAGAAAGGATCTCTAACATTGAAGACAAAGTTTTTGAATGCTCCCAAATGCTCAAAGAAGGAGAGAAGTGGATAACAAAAACAGATCATTCTCTGAGAGAATTGTGGGACCACTCCCAAAGAGCAAACTTTTGCCTTATAGGAATCCCTGAAGGAGAAGAGGATGGTCCAAAAGGCACAGATACACTACTCCAAAAGATAATTGAGGAGAACTTCCCAAGCATGGCAAGAGATACTGAAATTCAGATAGTAGACAGATTTAGAACCCCAGTACAAGTCAACCCAAATAATTACACATTGTAATTAACTTTGCCAAAGTTAATATAAAGGAGAAAATCCTGCAGCAGGCAGACAGAAGAAAATCATAGCCTACAAGGGGAAGAATATTAGAATGACTGCTGATCTCTCTGCTGAAACTTTTCATGCCAGAAGATGATAGTCATCAACCTTAAATCTCCTGAAACAAAACAACTTTCAGCCTAGGATCCTGTATCCACCTAACTTGAGTTTAATTTATGACAGAGAAGTTCAATATTAAATGATATATACAGGTTGAAGAAATTTGCCATAACCAAACCAGCTCTTCAGGATATTCTCAGATCCATCCTTTATAATGACCAGCACAATGCTTTACCACCAACGTAAACTCACTCTGAAATTCTTGATCAAATCCCAATTTCCAGTGGCGAAAGGATCTCAAATGTCCACTGGACTTGCAAAGAACTTGACACCCAAAATATTACCAGGCTTATCAATACTCTCAATTAATGTGAATGGTTTAAATTGTCCTCTTAAGAAGCACAGGTTGGCTGACTGGATACAAAAACTCAGGCATGATATCTGCTACATACAAGAATCTCTTCTTACCTTAAAGGATAAATATAGAATGAGGGTGAAAGGAAGGACATCTTGTATCCAGGCAAATGGAAATCAGAAAAAAGCAGGGGTGGTAATTTTATTTGCAGATACATTAGGCTTTAAACCAACAAAAGTAAGGAAAGACAAGGATAGTCACTTCATATTCATTAAGGGAAATACTCAACATGATGAGATGTCAATTATTAATATTTATGCACCCAACCAGAATACTCAATTTATAAGGCAGACTCTAACAGACATGAGCAATTTAATATCTTCCAGCACCACAATAGTTGGAGATTTTAACACCACTTTGGCAGTGTTGGATAGATCCTCCAATAAGAAACTAAGCAAAAAAATTTTTCGATTTAAACTTCACCATACAACAGTTGAATTTAACAGACATCTATAGAACAATTCATCCTAACAAAACTGAATACACAATATTCTCACCAGCCCATGGAACATCCTCCAAAATTGATCACATCTTAGATCACAAGTATAACTTCAACATATTTAAAAGTATAGAAATTATTCCTTGTACTTTCTTGGACCATCATGCAATAAAAGTTGAACTCACCAATAACAGGTATCTGCATACTCATACAAAGACATGGAAACTAAATAATCTTATGCTGATTGATAGCTGGGTCATAGATGAGATTAAGAAGAAAATTGCCAGATTTTTGGAACAAAACAATAATAAAGACATGAATTATAAGAACCTATGGGATGCTGCAAAGGCAGTCCTAATAGAGAAATTCATAGAGTTGCAAGCCTTCCTCAAGAGAAAAGAAAGAGAGGAAGTCAATAACATAATGGTACATCTTAAGCAACTGGGAAAGGAAGAACATTCCAACCCCATATCCAGAGGAAGAAAAGAAATAACTAAAATTAGAGCAGAATTAAATAAAATTGAAAGCAAAAGAATTATTCAAAAGATTGATGAATCAAAAAGTTGTTTTTTTGAAAAGTTAAACAAAATTGATAAACCTTTGGCTTACCTAACCAAAAATAGAAAATTAAAGTCCCTAATAAAATCAATGATCAGAAATAACAAAGGTAAATAGCAATAGACACCTCAGAAATTCAAAGAATCCTTAATGAATACTACAAAAAACTTTATTGTCAGAATATGAAAATCTGAAAGAAATTGACCAATATTTGGAAGCATGCCAACTTCCTAGACTTAATCAGAAAGAATTGGAAATGCTGAACAGACCCATATCAAGTACTGAAATAGAATCAACTATATGAAATCTCCCAAAAAAGAAGTGTCCAGGGCCAGATGGCTTAATATCAGAATTCTACAAAATCTTTAAAGAGGAACCAGTACCTATATTACTTAACCTTTTCCAAAACATGGAAAAAGAAGGAATACTTCCCAACACATTTTATGAAGCAAGTATCATCCTGATCCCCAAACCAGGAAAAGACCCAACAAGAAAAGAAAACTATAGACCAATATTTTTAATGAACATAGATGCAAAAATGTTCAATTACATTCTAGCAAACAGAATCCAGCAACATATCAAATGAATTATATACCATGACCAAGTGGGTTTTATCCCAGGGTCTCGAGGTTGGTTCAATATATGTAAATCTATAAATATAATACATCACATAAACAAACTAAAAAGAAAGACCACATGATTCTTTCATTAGATGCAGAAAAAGCTTTTGACAGTATCCAACATCCTTTCATGATCAGAACACCTAAGAAAATAGGTATAAAAAGGACTTTTTTTTAAACTAACAGAGGCCATCTACGGAAAACCCACATCTAATATCATAGTGAATGGAGTGAAATTGAAAACATTTCCACTCAGATCAGGAACCAGGCAAGCTTGCTCACTGTCTCCAATGCTTTTTAACATTGTAATGGAAGTCTTGTCCATCGCAATCAGGCAAGAGAAGGCAATCAAGGGTATACAAACAGGGTCAGAAGAGATCAAACTTTCACTCTTGGCAGATGATATTATTTTATACCTGGAAAACCCCAGGGACTCAACTACAAAACCCTTAGAAGAGATCAAGGAATACAGTAGCATCTCAGGATTCAAAATCAATACTCACAAATCAGTAGCTTTTATATATATGAATAATAGTCAAGCTGAAAAAATAGTCAAGGACTCTATTCCATTTACTATTGTGGCAAAGAAGATGAAATATTTGGGAATTTACCTAACAAAGCATGTGAAATATCTTTATAAGGAGAACTATTAAACTCTGAGAATAGCTGAAGATGTTAACAAATGAAAAAACATACCATGCTCATGGCTGGGAAGAACCAACATTGTTAAAATGTCCATGTTACCCAAAGCAATTCACAAATGTAATGCTATCCCTATCAAAGCACCACCATCATACTTTAAAGATGTGGAAAAAATAGTATTTTGTTTTATATGGAACCAGAAAAAAACTCAAATAGCCAAAACATTACTCAGAAATAAAAAAAAATCAGGATGAATCATGCTACCAGACTTTAAACTATACTATAAATCTATAGTGATTAAAACAGCAAAAATAGAGAGGTAGATGTATGGAACAGAATTGAGAACCAAGAGATAAACCCAGACACTTATCATCATTTGATCTTTGATAAGCCCATCAGAAATATAAATTGGGGGAAAGATTCCCTATTTGACAAATGGTGCTGGGAGAACTGGCTGGCAACTTGTAGAAGACACTTTTCACCATTAACAAAAGATTCTCACTGGATAAAAGATTTAAACTTAAGCCATGAAACAATAAAGATTCTTGGAGAGAGTGCAGGAGAAACACTTGAAGAAATTGGCCTGGGAGAACACTTTATGAGGAGGACCCCCAGGCAATTGAAGCAACACCAAAAATACATTACTGGGATCTGACCAAACTAAAAAGCTTCTCTATAGCCAAGAACACAGTACGTAAAGCAAGCAGAAGCCCTCGGAATCGGAGAGGATATTTGCAGGTTATGCAAACTTATTAATAAGAAAAGAACAAGTAATCCCATTTCATTGTGGGCAAGGGACTTGAACAGAAGCTTCTCTGAAGAAGGTAAGTGTGCGGCCTACAGACACATGAAAAAATGCTCATCATCTTTAATCATCAGAGAAATGCAAATCAAAACCTCTTTGAGATATCATCTAACTCCAGTAACAGTGGCTAACATAAAAAAATCCCAAAACTACAGATGTTGACATGGATGTGGAGTAAAGGGAACAAACACTCTTGCACTGCTGGTGGGAGTACAAGCTAATACATCCCTTTTTGAAAGAAGTATGGAGAATACTCAGGGATCTAAAAGTAGACCTGTGGTTTGATCCTGTAATTCCTGTAGTAGGTGTATATCCAAAAGACCAAAAATCACTTTATAACAAA
This sequence comes from Nycticebus coucang, assembly GCF_027406575.1. Classification (NCBI taxonomy): domain Eukaryota; kingdom Metazoa; phylum Chordata; class Mammalia; order Primates; family Lorisidae; genus Nycticebus; species Nycticebus coucang. The sequence continues at coordinate 76,082,596 of NC_069793.1, forward strand.
GATATTTTCACCAGATTGTTCATTGTAGCTCAATTCATAATAGCTAAGTCATGGAAGAAGCCCAAGTGCCCATCAACCCATGAATGGATTAATAAATTGTGGTATATGTATGCCATGGAATATTATGCAGCCTTAAAAAATATGGAGACTTTACTTCTTTTACATTTACATGGATGGAGCCGGAACATATCCTACTTAGTAAAGTGTCTCAGGAATGAAAGAAAAATCTCCAATGTCCTCAGTACTATTATGAAACCAATTTACAAACACTCACACTTTCATATGAAGAATAGATCACAACTATGGCTCAGGATGAAGGAGGGAGGACAGGGGATGAGAGGGATTGAGCGAGGGTGAATGTTGCAAGGGTACATGTTGGATCTATTAAGTATAGAGTGTAAATGTCTTAACAATAATCAAGTAAACAGGTATATATTAACCAGTGTGATGTAAGCATTCCTAATTCTATATGAAATCAGCACATAAATGCATTAATGTATACATGATCTATGTGTTTATTATTTAAGAAAAAAGAAAAGATAAAGTCAATAGCCCATTGGCTATATTAACCAGAAACTGATAGGAAAGGATTCAAATAAGCTCAATCAGAAATTAAAAAGCAGTCATTACAACTGAAACCACAAAAATACAAAATTTCATCTGTTACTTCTCTGAAAACTCTATGCACACAAACTAGAAAATATAGGAGAAATGAGCAATTTTTTGGAAACAGTCAACCTTCCAAGCTTCAATCAGGAAGAAATAGAGAACTTGAACAGAGCATTAAAGGAGAGTTGATATTAAAACAGTAATGAAAATTCTCCCTTCAAAAAAATAGCCCAGAACCAGAAGGATTTATAGTCAAATTCTACCAGATCTACAAAGAACTGGTATATATCCTACTTAAATTGTCTCATAACGTTGAGAAAGAGTTTATCCTCCCTAACTCATCCTATGTAATAGACATTGGAAATTAACAAGAGAAAAACGATCAAGGGTTTGGGGGAGGGAGATAAAAAAACTACCTACAATGCATAGTATTCTGGTAACAGGTATAATGAGAGCCCTGACTTCAGTATTACACAAATTATCCACACACAAAAAAAAAGAAAAAAAACAATGTACCCCCTTAATCTACTAAAATTTTTTTTTAAAATAAATGAATTGTATGGGACTTTTAAGAAGAACATTTCAAGAGAACTGGCTCAGCTTTTGCCTTTTTCTCCTCCTCCTTTATACTGCCTAAAGTAATAATGAAAAGGTTGGAGCTCAAGCAGCCACATGAATATGAGGTACTTATAAACTGGAAGCCAACACTAGGACAGCTGAGCAGACAGAAGTAGTCTGGGGCTGTGGATGACTGCAGCTACTACGTCAGCTTTGACCCGTGTGCCTCTCAAGTTATTTATGTGAGAGAAAATAAATTTCTATCTTGTTAATGTTTGGTTTCTGTTATGTGTTGTCAGAACTAATCCTAATTAATACACATGTTCAAAATGCAGAAATTCACTTTATGTCAAAAATTTATCCATGTATCAAATAAGCATGAATTCAATTTCCAGAAATTTTAGGAATATTCCTATATTTTAATGGCATATACACATAAAGAAATAACACAACTTCCTCTTATTCCTCTTTGCTGTGTTCCTCAACATACACATACATACATACATACATACGTACATACATACATTAGAACCATCTCAGTTCATGAAACTTGATATTAGATTGCCCTCTGTCCAAAATGGGCCAGATAAGAGTCCATCACTGAATGAACGGATAAAATAAATGTGCTGGATATATATATATATATATATATATATATATGCAATGGAATATTAGACTTAAGAAGAAGGAATCCTGTCATCTGTGACATCCTGGATCAATATGGAGGACATTATGTTAAGTGAAGTAAACCACAGACACAGAGAAAAATACATGATCTCACTTTTAGTAGAAACTGAAAAAGTTGAACTATAGAAATAGAGAGCACAATGGCAGATTGGGACAGCAGGTTGAGAAGATGTTGGCCAAAGATTACAAAATCTCAGTTAAATAGGAGGAATATGTTCAAGAGAATGATTGTACAGCACAGTGAATATAGTTAATAACAATATAGTGTATTTTGAAAATTAGGGAGGGAGACAAGATGGCGGACTGAAGCCAGCTTTCAACAGAGGCTCCCGTCCAGAAGGAGAGTTAAGGGACAGGAATTTAGTAAGTATCCTGGTGGACTTGAGCCTCACGAGGAGAGAAGGTTGAAGAATGCACATCAACACCGCTGAGGCAAGCTGTGATCACAAGGACGCAAACAAAAGGTACAAAATCCACCACCAAGCGGACGGGAGTCCCCCTCCCCCATGAGACCGGCTCTGGAGCCCCACAATTGAACAAGCGGGCAGAAATTAAAGGCCCTCCCACTACACTCCAGGGAGAGACCGTCTAAAAACTGGACCTACCTCCCCTACTGCGGTGCCGTGGCGTTCTCCTGCCGGGCATAAAACTGAATAAAACTTTGGGAATCCTTTGCCGGCAACCCTGAATCCCCGGCACTCCTCTCGCGCCCACTGAGGACTGGAGTTCTGTCCCACAGGAGTTCGGATCCTTGGGTGATTTCTCAAGGGGAGTGGACAGTCCCCGAGTTGCGACTGGTCAGCATTGACTCTGAGGCCCGCGAGTGAGGAGAGGGCACCGGGCTGAAGGGGAGTCACGCCTCGGCGGCACTTCCCTGCGGTGCTGTGCAGCAACCCTCCCTGGACACAAGACTGAATAAGACTCTAGCTTCCCCGCTGAGAGCTGAGAGCACCTACTCTCACTCGGGGTCTGAGGGCCCATCCCCCAGGAGTTCGGCTCCTTGGGTGATTTCTCGAGGGGAGTGCACAGTGCCTAAGCTGCGTCAGGTCAGCGCTGACTCTGGGACACGTGAGCGAGGAGAGGGCACTCTGCTGAGGGGAAATCAAGCCTTGGCGGCACTTCCCTGCGGTGCAGTGCAGGAGCCCTCCCCGGGCCGCAGTGTTGCATAAAACTGAATGAAACTCTAGCTTCCCCCCACCACTCCCAATCGGGGTCTGGGGGCCTATCCCCCAAGAGTTCTGATTCTTGGGGGATCTCTTGAGGGGTGTGGACCCAGCACAAACTGCGGCCGCTCAGTGCTGACTGAGCGGGACAGAGGAGAAAAGGGTCGCCTGAGTGCCCACACCAGAGCAGCAGTTCCCTGGAGGTAGATCAACAGCCGTTTTTTCTTTAACGGCAGAATGCTCACTTCTGGATATTCTGAGGCCACACCCCCTGTCTCCCTGGGCAACCAGAGGAGGCCACCGGTGAGCGGGGGATTTCCTGACACGGCTCACAAACCCGGGAAGCTTTCAGGGCAGGGCCGACCCAGAGAGGTGTTCCGACGCAAATCTCCAGCAGCAAAGACGTTTGAACTCAAAACAGCCCGACTTCTGTAGGCAATTACGACTGGAACAGAGACAGAATCCCGCAAAGTTGTCTGTTCTGTTCTGTTCTGTTAGCAGCATCCATCAGGGACGGGGCTAAGCCTGAGTGAACACCTCCTTCCCATCACCTGCATCAAACACTCAAAGATGTCAGGCCCCATCTCCTCCTGCTAGATAGCGGCAGTCTGCGGGGGCCTGGCACACTTCCTTGTGATTCAGGCAGGTGCAAACCCCTGGAGTGTCTATTCACTGCAGGCAACTGGGTTAGCCATCTGCAGAGATACCAGTGACTGGGTCCGACAGAGGGGCAAAGTAGGGAAGGAGACGTCAACCTTCCCAGACTGCTCTGTTTGCTGGGTGGCTCCTCCTGACTCCACGCTACACTGGGGTGAGCCGTGTCAGAGGAGTCACCAGGCCCCTGTGATCCAGTTACTAGAGACCTCTTGAACTCTCCCACCCGAGACAAGTGCCAATTGAGACAGTTGATTTGGACCTTTTGAACTGGGCTAATAGACTGAGGACTCTCCAGGCGGTGCCCTGGGTGTACGATTGTAGGAAGGTTTGATTCTCCTTTTCCAACTGGGGCCAGAGGTGGGCGGGCGGGGTGACTTAATTGCTGATTTTTCCACACAGCTGAGACTTCAAGCCAGAGTAGAAGTTGCAATAGGATCGAACAGAAACCAGCTGAAAACAAGACAGAACCACTTTGCTCCACCACACCAGACAGGGCCCAAGTTTCTCAGGCCACAACACTGTACGGGACCTCGATAAAACCCCAGGGAAAAAACCAAAGGGAGTAAAATAACCATGGGGCAGAATCAGCGGATAAACTCTGGTAACATGAATAACCAGAATAGATCAACCCCCCCAAGAAAAGATACGGCAGATGTGATTGAAGATCCCATTCATAAACAACTGGCTGAGATGTCAGAAATCGAATTCAGAATTTGGATTGCAGACAAGATTAATAAAATGGAATTAGGAATTCGAGGAGAAATTCAAAAACTGTCTCAAGAATTTAACGAATTTAAAGACAAAACCACCAAAGACTTAGACACACTGAAGCAAGAACTTACAGCCCTCAAAGATATGAAAAATACAGTAGAATCCCTCAGTAACAGAATGGAGCAAGCAGAAGAAAGGATTTCTGACATTGAAGATAAAGTCTTCGAACGCTCCCAATTTCTCAAAGAGGAAGAGAAATGGAGAGCAAAAACGGATCACTCACTCAGAGAACTCTCAGATAATTCGAAAAAAAGCAACATAAGGATTATGGGAATTTCTGAGAATGAAGAAGTGGCCTCCAAGGGCACAGAGGCCCTTCTGCATGAAATTATGAAAGAAAATTTTCCAGACATGCCTAGAGAATCTGAAATTCAGATAGCAGACAGCTTCAGAACCCCAGCACGATTCAACCCCAATAAGTCATCCCCCAGAAATATCATAATTAGCTTCACTAAAGTTAACATGAAAGAGAAGATTCTCAAAGCAGCCCGGCGAAAGAAAACTATAACGTACAAAGGTAAGAATATTAGAATAACTGCAGATCTCTCTGCTGAAACTTTTCAAGCCAGAAGAGGCTGGTCATCAACTTTTAATCTCCTAAAGCAAAAAAACTTTAAACCCAGGATCTTGTATCCAGCTAAACTGAGTTTCATTTATGATGGAGAAATTAAATACTTCAATGACATTCATATGTTGAAAAAATTTGCCATAAGTAAACCAGCTCTTCAGGATGTTCTCAGACCTATCCTCCACAATGACCAACCCAATCCTATACCACAAAAGTAAACTCCCTCAGAAACTTCAGATCAAACTCCAACTTCCACACTGGCGAAAGGATAAAAATGTCCACTGGACCTTTGAAAAACTCGATACCTAAAATTCCACCAGACTTATCAATACTCTCCATCAATGTGAATGGCTTAAACTGTCCTCTAAAGAGGCATAGGTTAGCTGACTGGATACAAAAACTCAAGCCAGATATTTGTTGCATACAAGAGTCACATCTCAACTTAAAAGACAAATACAGACTTAGGGTGAAAGGATGGTCATCCATATTTCAGGCAAATGGTAATCAGAAAAAAGCAGGTGTTGCAATTTTATTTGCAGATACAGTAGGCTTTAAACCATCAAAAGTAAGGAAGGACAAGAATGGTCACTTCATATTTGTTAAGGGTAATACTCAATATGACGAGATCTCAATTATTAATATCTATGCACCCAACCAGAAAGCACCTCAATTTATAAGAGAAACTCTAACAGACATGAGTAACTTGATTTCCTCCAGCTCCATAATCGTCAGAGATTTCAACACTCCCTTGGCAGTGTTGGATCGATCCTCCAGAAAGAAGCTGAGCAAAGAAATCTTAGATTTAAACCTAACCATCCAATATTTAGATTTAGCAGACATCTACAGAACATTTCATCCCAACAAAACTGAATACACATTCTTCTCATCAGCCCACGGAACTTACTCCAAAATTGACCACATTTTAGGTCACAAGTCTAACCTCAGTAAATTTAAAGGAATAGAAATTATTCCATGCATCTTCTCAGATCATCATGGAATAAAACTTGAATTGAGTAACAATAGGAATCTGCATACACATACAAAAACATGGAAGTTAAATAACCTTATGCTGAATGATAGCTGGGTCAGAGATGAGATTAAGAAAGAAATCGCCAATTTTTTGGAACAAAACGACAATGAAGACACAAACTATCAGAACCTCTGGGACACGGCAAAGGCAGTTCTAAGAGGGAAATTTATAGCACTGCAAGCCTTCCTCAAGAGAACGGAAAGAGAGGAAGTTAACAACTTAATGGGACATCTTACACAACAGGAAAAGGAAGAACATTCCAACCCCAAACCCAGTAAAAGAAAAGAAATAACCAAAATTAGAGCAGAATTAAATGAAATTGAAAAACAAAAGAATAATACAACAGATCAATAAATCAAAAAGCTGGTTTTTTGAAAAGATCAATAAAATAGATAAACCTCTGGCCAACCTAATCAGGAAAAAAAGAGTAAAATCTCTAATATCATCAATCAGAAACAACAAAGACAAAATAACCACAGACTCATCAGAAATCCAAAAAATCGTTAATGAATATTACAAGAAACTTTATTCTCAGAAATATGAAAATCTGAAGGAAATAGACTGAAACTTGGAAGCACGCCACCTTACAAGACTTAACCAGAATCAAGTGGAAATGTTGAACAGACCCATATCAAGTTCAGAAATAGCATCAACTATACAAAACCTCCCTAAAAAGAAAAGCCCGGGACCAGATGGTTTCACGTCACAATTCTACCAAACCTTTAAAGAGGAATTAGTACCTATATTACTCAACCTGTTCCAAAATGTAGAAAAAGAAGGAAGACTACCCAACACGTTCTATGAAGCAAACATCACCCTGATCACCAAACCAGGAAAAGACCCAACAAGAAAAGAAAATTATAGACCAATATCACTAATGAATATAGATGCAAAAATATTCAACAAGATTCTAACAAACAATCCAGCAACACATCAAACAAATTATACATCACAACCAGTTGGTTTTATCCCAGGGTCTCAAGGCTGGTTCAATATACGTAAATCTATAAATGTAATTCAGCACATAAACAAACTAAAAAACAAAGACCATACGATTCTCTCAATTGATGCAGAAAAAGCTTTTGATAATATCCAGCATCCCTTCATGATCAGAACACTCAGGAAAATTGGTCTAGAAGGGACTTTTCTTAAACTATAGAGGCTATCTACAGCAAACCCACAGCCAATATCATATTGAATGGAGTTAAATTGGAATCATTTCCACTCAGATCAGGAACCAGACAAGGCTGCCCATTGTCTCCATTGCTTTTCATCATTGTAATGGAAGTTTTAGCCACTGCAATTAGGGAAGAGAAGGCGATCAAGGGTATCCATATAGGGTCAGAAGAGATCAAACTCTCGCTCTTCGCAGATGATATGATTGTGTATCTGGAAAACACTAGGGACTCTACTACAAAACTCCTAGAAGTGATCAAGGAATACAGCAGCGTCTCAGGTTACAAAATCAACATTCATAAATCAGTAGCCTTTATATACACCAACAACAGTCAAATTGAAAAAGCAGTTAAGGACTCTATCCCATTCACAGTAGTGCCAAAGAAGATGAAATATTTGGAATTTACCTAACAAAAGACGTGAAAGATCTCTATAAAGAGAACTATGAAACTCTAAGAAAAGAAATAGCTGAAAATGTTAACAAATGGAAAAACATACCATGGTCATGGCTGGGAAGAATCAACATTATCAAAATGTCCATACTACCCGAAGCAATATATAATTTCAACGCACTCCCTATTAAAGCTCCACTGTCATATTTTAAAGATCTTGAAAAAACATTACTTCGTTTTATATGGAATCAGAAAAAACCTCGAATAGCCAAGACATTACTCAGAAATAAAAACAAAACAGGAGGAATCACACTACCAGACCTCAGACTTTACTACAAATCGATAGTGATCAAAACAGCATGGTATTGGCACAAAAACAGAGAAGTAGATATCTGGAACAGAATAGAGAACCAAGAGATGAATCCAGCTACTTACCGCTATTTGATTTTTGACAAGCCAATTAAAAACATTCCGTGGAGAAAAGATTCCCTATTTAACAAACGGTGCTGGGTGAACTGGCTGGCAACCTGCAGAAGACTGAAATTGGATCCACACCTTTCACCATTAACTAAGATAGACTCTCATTGGATTAAAGATTTAAACTTAAGACATGAAACTATAAAAATACTAGAGGAGAATGCAGGGAAAACCCTTGAAGAAATTGGTCTGGGTGAGTATTTCATGAGGAGAACCCCCCGGGCAATTGAAGCAGCTTCAAAAATACACTACTGGGACTTGATCAAACTAAAAAGCTTCTGCACAGCTAAGAACACAGTAAGCAGAGCAAGCAGACAGCCCTCAGAATGGGAGAAGATATTTGCAGGGTATATCTCTGACAAAGGTTTAATATCCAGAATCCACAGAGAACTCAAACACATCAGCAAGAAAAAAACAAGGGATCCCATCACAGGCTGGGCAAGGGATTTGAAGAGAAACTTCTCTGAAGAAGACAGGCGCAAGGCCTTCAGACATATGAAAAAATGCTCATCATCTTTAATCATCAGAGAAATGCACATCAAAACTGCTTTGAGATATCATCTAACTCCAATGAGACTAGCCTATACTACAAAATCTCAAGACCAGAGATGTTGGCGTGGATGCGGAGAAAAGGGAACACTTCTGCACTGCTGGTGGGATTGCAAATTAATACATTCCTTCTGGAAAGATATATGGAGAACACTCAGAGATCTAAAAATAGATCTGCCATTCAATCCTGTAATTCCTCTGCTGGGCATATACCCAGAAGACCAAAAATCACAACATAACAAAGATATTTGTACCAGAATGTTTATTGCAGCCCAATTCATAATAGCTAAGTCATGGAAAAAGCCCAAGTGCCCATCGATCCACGAATGGATTAATAAATTGTGGTATATGTATACCATGGAATACTATGCAGCCTTAAAGAAAGATGGAGACTTTACCTCTTTCATGTTTACATGGATGGAGCTGGAACATATTCTTCTTAGTAAAGTATCCCAAGAATGGAAGAGAATGTACCCAATGTACACAGCCCTACTATGAAACTAATTTGGGAGTCTCACATGAAAGCTATAACCCAGCTACAACTTAACAATAGGGGGAAGTGGGAAAGGGGGGGTGGGTAGAGGGAGGGGGATCGGTGGGATCACACCTGTGGTGCATCTTACAGGGATATTTGCAAAACTTGGTAAATGTAGAATGTAAATGTTTTGGCACAGTAACTGAGATAACGCCGGAAAGGCTATGTTAACCACTGTGATAAAAATGTGTCAGATGGTTTATGAAGCGAGTGTATGATGCCCCATGATCATATCAATGTATACAGTTATGATTTAATAAAAAAAAAGAAAGAAAAAAAAGAATGAACGACAATAAATACATTCAGAAAAGAAAAAAAAAAGAAAATTACAGAGAGATTAAGTTTTAAGCATTCATTTTTTATATTCGTTTTCATTCATATGCTAATTAACTCATTTGAGCTATTCAGAAATGTATACATATTTAAAACATCATGTTGTACATATAAATATCTGCACATTTTAATTATCAATTAAATATAACCTAAGAGAATATTAAATATGACAATCTAAATAGTAAATGGGAAGGTAATCTCAACTGGCTCTTGTAGTGAACTTGTTTTGATCAAAATAAATACTCAAAACTTTAAACTAATGCATCAGAGGAAAAAGGAATATGATTCAGAAACTGTTTTGCTACAGAAGTAGCCAAAGCTTTTTAGATTTCAGTCATTATTAGAACTGAGACATGACTCCTCACCTCATTTGCACACATAGATTTTTCTTCCTGAGTGATGTTCATGCTGCTTTCAAAGTAAATTGAGAGGTGCTGGGTAAGCATGCCCAAAATGGGACACACATAGAAATGGAAACAAATTGACATCCATTCCATTACATAATAGTAAATCAAAACACACTTTGAAATTGTTCCAATGGTTGTCAGTCTGACCACTGTCTTAAAAACAAGGTATAACTGATAACTTTTCTAAAGTTGATTGCATACCTGCTAACATCCCTCCCTTACATAATATGCAGAATAAAATATCTTGGCCAATCTATACAATAAATTATCCTCTCCCGAAATTGTGGACTGGTCTGGATTACATACATAACTGGCCCTATTAAACCTGTCTGGTCTCATACCTTCCTCTTTCCACATGTAGGCAACATTTGTTTTCTTACCTATAGTGGAACATTCCTCTATATTCTCATAGCTTCTAGTACTAACATCAGAACACTAACATATCACTCAATACTGAATCATTGTTTTACATTTTCTTGGCAATTGGACATTACATCTATACAGATAAGGAGCATGTATTTCCTTCCCTTGTCTTTTTAAGATGTAGCACAGTACCTAGTAGAAAATAGGCTATGATTTTGATTAATGAAATCCAATGTATCAACACAGATGTCTGTATATTATCTATGTTCAACCATATTTTCGCCAAAACAGTGCTTTGAACATTGTCAGATACAAATTCTATAAAATTATGAGATAACATGTTCAGAAATGCTAAAAATTGGGACATTATATGATTTGCAATTTGGCTTCCCTGCCCAGCTTGCAGATTTAATTAGTGGTAAGCTAATGTTTTATCTTCAGGGGAGTGAAGAAAATGGATAGGAAGGCAATGTAAGGCAGGGAAGTAAACTTTTATATTCCCAATTTTTAATTGCTTCAAGCTCTCAGGATGGGGAAACAGGTGTCAACTACCTATGAGATTCCTGGATTGTGCTGCCTTCATTACACAAGTATCAGCATCAGCAGCCACAAAACCCAAAATCTCAATCAGTACTTAAGCTTGAGTGAATAATTATCACCAGGGTGCCATACTTTAGCAAGAGCCAGGGGAATCTGGATTGCACAGAGGAAGGCTAACAAACTCTTTGTCTGATACCAGTATAGACAAAGATTACTCATGTAATTAGTCTTGAAATAATTTAAGTTCACATTTTATGCAATTCAATTATTTGGACCCTGATTACCATGTATATTATATATTAGCTGAACTTAAAACATGAATAAAAATATAATGGGTATTCACATAGTCAATTAAACTAACAGATCCATGATTGGTTGTAAAAATGTACATGTAGTCCTTGATACAAGTTCAGAAGTAAAAGAAACTCTGCTAACAGAGCTAGATTTGGGGGGGGAACCCCTTAAGATCTTCTATGAAGAAAATAGAAACCAGATAAGAGTACTATAACATTTTCTAGCTATTTGTTCAACATAGTGCTATTTGAATACAAAACAATAATTGTTCATTAAAACACATTTTTAAAATTCAATAGTGGAAGACTAGGATTAATGCCAACAAACCAACCATTAAATTATAGTTTATATACTTTAATAAATGTATCTGTATTCAAAATATCAGACATATACAAAGTATTATGAATTAATTGTGCATTAAAGATAATTTTTTCTACTATAAATTTGTAACTATTTCAAAATGTTCTTCATTTTCAAAAATAGAACATTAACCTTTTATATTTGAACATTATTATAAATTGTATTATAACAATCATATAAAAATAGATACTACAGGATTTTAGGTTTCTATAAAGAAAGAAAGATTAATGAATATCTGAATGATCCCTTCAGAGATGCCACTAAACAAAATCAGGAATTTGATAAGTCACTATAGAAAATGTCAATTACAAAAGCTGGCAAGATGGCAGCCGAGTAACAGCTTCCTTGCATCTGGGCACCGTGAGTCTGGGGAGATAGGACTCCAGGCATCTCTGGCTGGTGGGAACTGCCTATCATCACCCCTGACAGGATACAGGGAGTCAGCGAGAGACTTCTGAACCCCAAGAGGAGGACTAAAACAGTGGAAAACTGGCAAGTGGTCGCGTGTGTTCAATCCGTCTAAACCCACCCACAACTGTAAGTTCAGTAGCAGTGAGACTGCAAACCAGAAAGGCCTTACCTGTGAACTGTTTTGGTGTCTTTGCACTTGGCACTCAGCTGAACTGCCTTGGGGAGAGCCTGAGCAGGAGTGCGGAGAACTTTGGCCGTTGTCTAGGGCCCCAGTCTGAGCCGCTGAGCCAGACGGAGCTAATAGTGTTTGGCTCTGGGTCACAGGCAGCCACTGTGAGTGATCTGCCCCGGCAAGCTCCACCCTCAGGGTCACAGAGCTAGAATTAGGTGGGAGCTGGTAACCCAGCGACCAAGTAGCCTAAGGGCAGGGTCTGAGCCGCCTTGCAACCCTAACCCTCGGGGGCAGAGGGAGACCAGTTTTGGCGCACAGGGTAAGTGGATAGCCACTTCAGCAGTGATTCCAGTGACAAGCACATCCCTGGGAAAGCTTCTGCTCAGCAAGCTTGCAAGTTCAAAGTGCCTTTTAAGTGGGCTGAAGAGAGATTTAGGGTGTCTACCTGCTGGGGGTTGAGAAACTAGCAGCCTCCAGTCGTATCAGAACTGTAATTAACATCTCATACCCCAGAAGACCACGTGTTGCCCAGACAATATTCAATAACATATACATACTGCTTTGATTTGGTTGTGGGGTTTTTTTTTTTTTTGGTTTCGTTGTTTTTTTTTGTTTATTTTGATGTTGTTGATGTTGTTTTGTTTTTTAAGTTCAACCTTTTCCATACAGATCCTTTTTCTGTCTCAATTTTTCTAGTTTAATTATAATTTCCCATTGCTGCCTATTTCAATAATTAGAACTTCATTTTTGTTAGTGTTTCTACCACTATTATTTGGTTTTTCCAGCCAATTTTATCCCATAAAGTTTTCTGTTTGCTTGTTTTGGTTTGATTTATAGCATTTTTGTCTTTCCTCTCTACTTGGTGGAGGTGGGGTACTGTGTCTGATCAGGTTAGCAAAGAGCTGCTGACCTCAAGGGAAGCACCCAACTGGGCACCCCAGGAAGGTGGTTTTTTTTTTTAAGGTTGTATCAAAGTACCCTACTGTATGCCTATATTGCTCTGTCTCCCTCTTTCTGTGCCTATCTTCTTTTCGTCAATATTCCTTTTAACCACCCCCTCTCCTTTCTCTATTTTTCTTCTTTTTTTCCTATCACTCGGTCCTCCTTTCTTTCATTCCTTTTTTGCTCTTCAACCTTCTCACCCTTCTGGTCCTGTAACCCTTAGTCTACAGGCACGAGAACTTAAAGAGCAAGAGGAAGTGAAAGGAAAATTAGGGCAAGGAAACAGATAAAAGAAATCAATAATGAGGAAGAATCAGCAGAAAACTCCAGGCAACATGAAGAACCAGTCCAGAACAACCCCGCCAAGGGACCATGAGGTAGCTACTGCAGAGGATTCCACATATACAGAAATGTTAGGAATGACAGAAAGGGAATTTAGAATACACATGTTGAAAACAATGAAAGGAATGATGGAAACAATGAAGGAAACTGCTAATAAAGTGGAAATTAACCAAAAGGAAATTCAAAAACAGAATCAAATAAGAGAAGAACGATATGAAGTATATAAAAAGGATATAGCAGAGCTAAAGGAAATGAAACAGTCAATCAGGGAACTTAAAGATGCAATGGAAAGTATCAGCAACAGGTTAGACCATGCAGAAGAAAGAATTTCAGAGGTAGAAGACAAAGTTTTTGAGATAACTCAGATAGTAAAAGAGGCAGAAAAGAAGAGAGAGAAAGCAGAATGTTCACTGTCAGAATTATGGGACTTTATGAAGCGTTCCAACATACGAGTTATAGGAATTCCAGAAGGGGAAGAAGAATGCCCCAGAGGAATGGAAGCCATACTAGAGAATAATATAAAAGAAAATTTCCCAAATTTCACCAAAGATTCTGACACACTGCTTTCAGAGTGCTATCGGACCCGAGGTCGCCTCAACTCTAACCGAGCTTCTCCAAGACACATTGTGATGAACATGTCCAAAGTCAAGACAAAAGAAAAGATTCTGCAAGCTGCCAGGAGTAAGCGCCAGTTGACCTACAGGGGCAAATCCATCAGAGTGACCACAGACTTCTCCAATGAAACTTTAAAAGCAAGAAGACAATGGTCATCTACCTTTAATCCACTTAAACAGAACAATTTCCAGCCCAGAATTCTGTACCCTGCTAAGCTAAGCTTAAAAATTGACGGAGAAATCAAATCATTTACGGATATGCAAACATTGAGGAAATTCGCCACAACAAGACCAGCTCTACAGGAAATACTTCAACCTGTTCTGCACACTGACCACCACAATGGATCAGCAGCAAAGTAAGAACTCAGAAATTAAAGGTCAGAACCTAACCTCCACACTGATGCAAAAGATAAAACTAAGCAATGGACTCTCACAAAATAAGACAAATAGAATACTACAACACTTATCAATTATCTCAATAAATGATAATGGCTTGAATTCCCCACTGAAGAGACATAGATTGGTTGACTGGATTAAAAAACACAAGCCATCCATTTGCTCTCTGCAAGAAACACACCTGGCTTCAAAAGACAAATTAAAGCTCCGAGTCAAGGGTTGGAAGACAATTTTTCAGGCAAATGGAATCCAGAAGAAAAGAGGAGTTGCAATCTTATTTTCAGATACATGTGGATTTAAAGCAACTCAAGTCAAAAAAGACAAAGATGGTCACTTTATATTGGTCAAGGAAAAATACAACAAGAAGACATATCAATTCTAAATATCTATGCACCCAATTTAAATGCTGCCAGATTCTTGAAACAGACCTTATTCAGTCTGAGCAATATGATATCTGATAATACCATAATAACAGGGGACCTTAACAATCCTCTTACAGAGCTGGACAGATCCTCTAAACAGAAATTAAACAAGGATATAAGAGATTTAAATGAGACCCTAGAACAACTGTGCTTGACAGACGCATACTGAACCCTCCATCCCAAAGATAAAGAATATACATTCTTCTCATCACCCCATGGAAGATTCTCCAAAATTGATCATATCCTGGGACACAAAACAAATATCAACAGGATCAAAAGAATTGAAATTTTACCTTGTATCTTCTCAGACCATAAGGCACTAAAGGTGGAACTCAACTCTAACAAAAATGCTTGACCCCATCCAAAGGCATGAAAATTAAACAATCTTCTGTTGAATAACAGATGGGTGCAGGAAGAAATAAAACAGGAAATCATTAACTTCCTTGAGCATAACAATAATGAAGACACAAGCTACCAAAACCTGTGGGATACTGCAAAAGCAGTTTTGAGAGGAAAATTCATCGCTTTAGATGCCTACATTCGAAAAACAGAAAGAGAGCACATCAACAATCTCACAAGCGATCTTATGGAATTGGAAAAAGAAGAATAATCTAAGTCTAAACACAGTAGAAGAAAAGAAATATCCAAAATCAAATCAGAGATCAATGAAATTGAAAACAAAAGAATCATTCAGAAAATTAATGAAACAAGGAGTTGGTTTTTTGAAAAACTAAATAAAATAGATAAACCATTGGCCAGACTAACGAGGAATAGAAAAGTAAAATCTCTAGTAACCTCAATCAGAAATGATAAAGGGGAAATAACAACTGATCCCACAGAGATACAAGAGATCATCTCTGAATACTACCAGAAACTCCATGCCCAGAAATTTGACAATGTGAAAGAAATGGAGCAATATTTGGAATCACACCCTCTCCCTAGACTCAGCCAGGAAGAAATAGACCTCCTGAACAGACCAATTTCAAGCACTGAGATCAAAGAAACAATAAAAGATCTCCAACCAAAAAATGCCCTGGTCCAGATGGCTTCACTCCAGAATTCTATCAAACCTTCAAGGAAGAGCTTATTCCTGTATGGCAGAAATTATTCCAAAAAATTGAGGAAGAAGGAATCTTCCCCAACACATTCTATGAAGCAAACATCACCCTGATACCAAAACCAGGAAAAGACCCAAACAAAATGGAGAATTTCAGACCAATCTCACTCATGAATATAGACGCAAAAATTCTCAACAAAATCCTAGCCAATAGATTACAGTTTATCATCAAAAAAGTCATTCATCATGATCAAGTAGACTTCATCCCAGGCATGCAAGGCTGGTTTAACATACGCAAGTCCATATAAATTATCCACCATATTAACAGAGGCAAAAATAAAGATCACATGATCCTCTCAATAGATGCAGAAAAAGCATTTGATAAAATCCAGCATCCTTTTCTAATTAGAACACTGAAGAGTATAGGCATAGCTGGCACATTTCTAAAACTGATTGAAGCTATCTATGACAAACCCACAGCCAATATTTTACTGAATGGAGTAAAACTGAAAGCTTTTCCTCTTAGAACTGGAACCAGACAAGGTTGTCCTCTGTCACCTTTACTATTCAACGTAGTGCTGGAAGTTGTAGCCAATACAATTAGGCAAGACAAGGAAATAAAGGGAATCCAAATGGGAGCAGAGGAGGTCAAACTCTCCCTCTTTGCTGACGATATGATCTTATACTTAGAGAACACCAAAGACTCAACCACAAGACTCCTAGAAGTCATCCAAAAATACAGTAATGTTTCAGGATATAAAATCAATGTCCACAAGTCAGTAGCCTTTGTGTACAACAATAACAGTCAAGATGAGAAGCTAATTAAGGACACAACTCCCTTCACCATAGTCTCAAAGAAAATGAAATACCTAGCAGTATACCTAACGAAGGAGGTGAAGAACCTCTATAAAGAAAACTATGAAATCCTCAGAAAGGAAATAGTAGAGGATATTAACAAATGGAAGTACATACCATGCCCATGGATGGGAAGAATCAACATTGTTAAAATGTCTATACTTCCCAAAGCAATCTACCTATTCAATGCCATTCCTATCAAAATACCAACATCGTGCTTTCAAGATTTGGAAAAAATAATTCTGCATTTTGTATGGAACCGGAAAAAACCCCGTATAGCGAAGGCAGTTCTCTGTAACAAAAATAAAGCTAGGGGCATCAGCATACCAGATTTTAGTCTGTACTACAAAGCCATAGTGCTTAAGACAGCATGGTACTGGCACAAAAACAGAGACATAGGCACTTGGAATCGAACTGAAAACCAAGAAATGAAACTAACATCTTACAACCACCTAATCTTTGATAAACCAAACAAGAACATACCCTGGGGAAAAGACTCCCTATTCAATAAATGGTGTTGGGAGAACTGGATGTCTACATGTAAAAGACTGAAACTGGACCCACACCTTTCCCCACTCACAAAAATTGATTCAAGATGGATAAAGGACTTAAATTTAAGGCATGAAACAATAAAAATCCTCCAAGAAAGCATAGGAAAAACACTGGAAGATATTGGCCTGGGGAAAGGCTTCATGAAGAAGACTGCCACGGCAATTGCAACAACAACAAAAATAAACAAATGGGACTTCATTAAACTGAAAAGCTTCTGTACAGCTAAGGAGACAATAACCAAAGCCAAGAGACAACCTACAAAATGGGAAAGGATATTTGCATATTTTCAATCAGACAAAAGCTTGATAACTAGGATCTATAGAGAACTCAAATTAATCCACATGAAAAAAGCCAACAATCCCGTATAACAATGGGCAAGAGACATGAATAGAACTTTCTCTAAAGACGACAGACGAATGGCTAACAAACACATGAAAAAATGTTCATCATCTCTATATATTAGAGAAATGCAAATCAAAACATCCCTGAGATATCATCTAACCCCAGTGAGAATGGCCCACATCACAAAATCTCAAAACTGCAGATGCTGGCGTGGATGTGGAGAGAAGGGAACACTTTTACACTGCTGGTGGGACTGCAAACTAGTACAACCTTTCTGGAAGGAAGTATGGAGAAACCTCAAAGCACTCAAGCTAGACCTCCCATTTGATCCTGCAATCCCATTACTGGGTATCTACCCAGAAGGAAAGAAATCCTTTTATCATAAGGACACTTGTACTAAACTGTTTATTGCAGCTCAATTTACAATCGCCAAAATGTGGAAACAGCCTAAATGCCCACCAACCCAGGAATGGATTAACAAGCTGTGGTATATGTATGCCATGGAATACTATTCAGCCATTAAAAAAATGGAGACTTTACATCCTTCGTATTAACCTGGATGGAAGTGGAAGACATTATTCTTAGTAAAGCATCACAAGAATGGAGAAGCATGAATCCTATGTACTCGATTTTGATTTGAGGACAATTAATGACAATTATGGTTATGGGGGGGGACAGAAAGAGGGAAGGAGGGAGGTGGGTGGGGCCTTGGTGTGTGTCACACTTTATGGGGGCAAGACATGATTGCAAGAGGGACTTTACCTAACAATTGCAATCAGTGTAATTTGGCTTATTGTACCCTCAATGAATCCCCTACCACAAAAAAAAAAAAAAATTGAAAAAAAAATTAAAAAGAAAATGTCAATTACCTCATAAATGTAATTCAAATAAAATACATATAAAAGGCCAGGCAAATACACATCTCAAGCACAAATTGATTAAAATATTATAGTTTTATTATTTCAAAAATAAGAATAACTAATGTAAGACTTTTAAATATTCTAAAAATATAAGCAGTCTGTGGAAAAAATCAGATGTATATTTTGCAAGCAATTACTAATACATTTTAGTGTATTTTTTTACTCTTATTGCTATGAATGTTGTAATTGTTGAAAGTATTTTAAAACAACTTTTAACTTTTTCTTTTAACAATATATTAATTAGGAGCAGCGCCTGTGGCTCAGTGAGTAGGGCGCTGGCTCCACATACAGAGGGTGGCGGGTTCAAACCCGGCCCCAGCCAAACTGCAACAAAAAATAGCTGGGCATTGTGGTGGGCGCCTGTAGTCCCAGCTACTCGGGAGGCTGAGGCAAGAGGATCGCCTAAGCTCAAGAGCTGGAGGTTGCTGTGAGCTGTGACGCCATGGCACTCTACCAAGGACAACAGAGTGAGACTCTGTCTCAAAAAATAATAATAATAATAATATATTAATTTCCCTGTGAACTATCTTTCAATTAATTCATCTTCCAAGGCCTCTTGTTAAAATGTAAGATGCTTGATACCAAAAGGATGCTTTATTTGTCTTTGTACCTTCAGAATCTGAAATAGTTTCTAACTCATGTTAGGAATTCAAATATATGTTTATACATAACTTGCTTGAATCATTTTCTTTTTTTTTACTCCAGTTTTATTGACGTATATCTGACAAATAAAAAATATTTGTATTTGAGATATATACAAGATATGATATTTCAGTAGAGCATACATTGTAAAATGATTACCATAATTAAACAAATAAAAATCTATCACTTTATGTAATTATGATTTTTGTGTGCATGCTGAAAGCACTTAAGATCAAATTGCTTAGTAAATTTTAAGTAAGCAATACAGTATTATTAACGAATCACGATGCTATATTTAGCTCTCCAGAACTCATTCATCCTCAATAACTGAACCTTTATATTTTTTGACCAACACCCCCCCATTTTTCCTCACCTCCAGTCCCTGGAAATCACTGTTCTACCTTCTGATGTTATGAATTTAACTGTTTTTTTTTAGATTCCATATAAGTGAGATCATGCAGTATTTATCTTTTTCAGTCTGCCTGATGTCACTTATGAAATAGACTTACTTTCTATCAAAATATTCATTTGATAAAAAATGTCATAAATCAGGTGTTTTATCCTAATATAAACAACATACAATGATTTATTTTTATGTTCCTGCTACTGGATTAGGGTTTCACTGTTTTATTCATGTATTTGACTGTGTGTACATTCAACAAACACTTGGTTACCACTTACTCTTAAATACTGGTGGGTGAAAAGTAATGGTGTTGTTGCCGACAGGGAAATTTTAATTCAGTTATAAGTTTTCCATATATTTGCTCTTATCACAAATCAATACTGCAAAATAGGTAAGGTCTTAGGTTCTCAGGAAACAAACTCTGAGAGGGGTATTAGTATGTACACACATTATTGGGGTGATTCCTTGGGATCAACTCCTGTGGAGAGTGCAGGAAGGAGGAATGGGCAGAGCAAGGAGTTGAGCTACAATGCAGTCAGTTACAATAAAGTTTTCAGCTGATCCACAGAGCTCTGAAGCCGGCATTATAGCAATCATATAAAAATAGATACTACAGTATTTAGTGAACCAAAGTGACTTTATACCCCATGTCAATCAGTCATTGGATACTTGCTGCTCTTGGGAAGAAAGTGGCATTTGGAAAATCTGCTCCATTCATCTAAGAGCAGTTCATGTGGAAGGACTTCACAGAGAGCTGGCAGACAACACACCTGCTAAGTCAGGAGAAAATGGTTTTGTCTGTCCTGTAGGAAAGAACTTGGAAGATACAACACAATAGCCCCTACCCCTTGTGCTGCTTGGATACACTTACTTTATATAATAAATCCTGGGAATAACTTTTCCAGTATTATGGTTAGCCTCTTTTTCTGGGAAAATGCCTTCGAGGAACATTAGTGAAACATACTGCAACTATTCCTACTGGTCTTGAGGTTGCAATTGACATCCAACACCTCTTCCCTCTGTTATACATTCTAGACCCCTCTCAACTTCACCTTATATCTCTGCTGCCTGACGTACCTTCCTGATGCAAAGATCCTTCATACTGGAAGGATCTTAGTCCTTGATCTTCATGTCCTTTTTACATCGTGGGTATTACCCTTTACTATTTACAGTCAAAATAGTAGAAGGATTTCTGGATGATACCCCACTGGATTACCCAGATGCCAGATATATTAATTTCTGTCCTTATTGTATACCCACACCCTAAACATTTCTCATGCAAGAATCATTATCATGTACATAAACCTCAGTATTGCAAAATCCTTCCTTCCAGAGTTAGAATTTTCCTGTAGTTGGGGACTCATGTGTCTGAAAACTGGTTCAGCACCAAAACCAAAGCAACCTATTATGACTTTTTGGTGATGCACCTGTCCTCAGCCTTCTGATCATTCATCCTTGATATATTTTAATTACATTATTTGAGCATAACTATTTTGACTTTTGGTGTTTGTTTCTCCTATGGGTGCTGTATTCTATTAGCCATCTCTGTATTTTTCTAATAATCCAGTATTCCACTACCTCCAGCTGCCACTGCAACCTTGACACTCATTATAGCAATTATGCCCACTTTGCTTCTGTCAGTTGAGCCCCTATTATTTCAGGATTCTGTTAATGTCATTCTTATCAAAGATCCCTGTTCCATTAGCTTCTACTATCAGTCATAACCTACAGTGTACAGCCACTCTAGACTTATTAGTGATGCTAAGAAGTTAAGAAGTCCTAAGAATTGTGCTTGCTTTAGTAAACAGGGTCCATCTCCAGGCATCCTCAAACTTTTTAAACAGGGGGCCAATTCACTGTCCCTCAGATGGCTGGAGGGCTGGACTATAGTTAAAAAAAAAAAAACTATGAACAAATTCCTATGCACACTGCACATATTTTATTTATCTTATTTTGAAGTAAAAAATAAAATGGAAACAAATACAATTCACACTGCTTCATGTGGCCCGTGGGCCACAGTTTGAGAACGCTTGACTAGACTCTCAAAAATATATAAATCTAGTGGGTTATATCCATTCTAACACACATACTTCTCTCTTTTATGCCTTTTACTGTCATCTGATATAAGGAGTCTGGAACTTGTATTTTACTTCTATGGATCATCACTTTTTCCAGACTTCCGGGAGCCTTCCCAGCAGTAGATAAGCATCACTTTCCTAAATCTTGTGTATTGTTTTAAATTCTGTGTCATGAGAAAGTGTTTTCAAGAATATTTTTTATTTGGGGTAACTTTCCCTTATCCAAATTTATTTTTCCACTATCTTAACTCAGTCTTCTCAGGATACGATTCCATACTTACTCCAGGATCCAGCTGGTATAGGTCAAGTAGGTTTGACTGCTCCTTCACCCTTTGGTTTCTTTCTCCCATGTGTAGAACTAGCACAGTCTTATATTTTGTAATATTGTGATTTTATCCTCTTTAATGGTTGTATAATCAGGAGAAGAAGATAAAAGTAGTTCAAGAGGGAAGCATAAGCATTGGCTAGATGCCACTTTGGGGAAGAAAGTGGCATTGGGCAAACCTGCTCCATTTGGCTAAGAGCAGTTCATATGGAAGGACACCACTGGGAGCTGGCAGATACCACACCCCATGAGTCAGGATAAAATGAGTGTGTTTGTCCTGTAGGGAAGAACTTTGGAGATACAACACAATAGCCAAGGCAAAGGCATCTATGTTGTCTTCAGGCAAGATGAAGCTTGGAAGCACTGGCCTCTAGCAGGGAGTTATGGGTTACTCCTGCAGCTACAGATTTGGGGTCACATGGAGTTTCAAGGTTTTCAAGTATATCAACTCTGATAACGTCATTCTAATAATAAGTGTTTCACATCCTTTTATCTGGGACTATGACCTTAGCATAGCAGACTTGATGGTATTAAAAATTCAAACCTCTTGGGGTGGTGCCTGTAGCTCAAGGAGTAGGGCACCAGCCCCATATACTGGAGGTGATGAGTTCAAACCCAGCCCTAACCAAAAACTGCAAAAAAAAAAAAAAAAATTCAAACCTCTTGGAGCTGTGTCACTCTTATCATTAATTCATCAATTTTACCTTTGGCTTTTGCTGGACTTCAGAAAATATAAGTAGATATTCAGTTGCCTAAGAGGGCCTCTGGCTTTTGTCTTTTGTCTTCAGAAGATTAACAACCCATATTTTTTCATTAACTTTCTCCAGTGCATTAGTGTTCAAAAGAAGTCATACAATTCCATTCCCCAAACCTTCTCTCAGCTTTCTGGAGTAAGAGTACACCTCCCTCCACCAGAAGTAACTCTTGGATAAATGCTTTCTATATCCAACTTTACTCAAAACTATGCCAGATTTTTCTCACCTACATTTTAAGGCAAGGAGCCTTTATATTTTTATTTCTCTCCCCTCCCAGTTCCCTTACCTTTCCTTATCCAAAGCTTATATCCCATTTTCAACTAGCCTTGTTGTAACAGAATACGTATTAGGCAGAAAAGTTGTAGGATTTACATCTATTCTTACCAAAAACTCTGCTGCAAACTAATTAACTGATAGTACATGAGATTATGATTCCTTTATGGGATCTTCTTGATCTTGACTCATGAAATAATCCTTTAGACACAGAGCCATGGTATATTAATGTGAAATGCACAAACAAAAAACAAAAAGCATAATGGTGGTATTTTTTCCTGCAAAAAAAAATATTTACATTGAGGAGAAGTATGTGTATTTAGTTTTGTTGGGATGAAATGTTCTGTAGATGTCTGCTAAATTCAAATGTTGGATGGTTAGGTTTAAATCTAAAATATGGGCAATGGGAAAGAGGGAGGGGGAGGATGGGCGGAGAGAGGGTGATAGGTGGGATTACACCTGCGGTGCATCTTACAAGAGTACATGTGAAACTTGGTAAATGTAGAATATAATTGTCTTAACACAATAACTAAGAAAATGCCAGGAAGGCTATGTTAACCAGTGTGATGAAAATATGTCAAACTGTTTATAAAACCAATGTATGGTGCCCTATGATAGCATTAATGTACACAGCTATGATTTAATATTAATAAAAATAAATATTTACCTAGTATCAATTATCAGAAAAACCAACATACTACCCAGGCAGCATAAGTCTCTGGTCTAGAAGGTGCTTTATTATTCAGGCCAAAGGTAGATTTAAGATCAATTTTTCTTAGAAAATTTGCTTACCTCATAAAGAAAGAAGAAGCTAAGATCTCTTTAAGAAATAACAAACATATGATCATCTCAATAGATGCAACAAAAGCATTCAATAAAATCTAGCACTCATACGTAATTAAAAGCTCTCAACAAACTAGGCATTAAAGGAACAAAATAATAGAATACACGTATGGCGAACACCCAGCCAGTTTCATGCTAAAGGGAGAAAAGTTGAAGCTTTTCTTCCTAAGAACTGGAATAAGAAAAGGATGCCCACTGTCACTGCTTCTGTTTAACCTCATACTGGAAGTCCCAGCCAGAGCAATCAGTCAGGAGGAAGAAATAAAAAGTGTGCAAATCAGAAAAGAGAAGGTAAAACTATTTCCATTTGCCAATGATACAATCTTATATTTAGAAACCTCTAAATCCCTAAATCTTTCTCTGTAAGAACTTTTAATACGATGTTTAATATCTATTCATTAAATTCTGCCCAACATGCACTTTTAACTTTTTAAAAATATTCATGATCATTTTATGTGATTTGTAAAAAAAATTGGTCAGATATTGTTAACTCCATTGTATAAATGAAAAAAAATTACACAGTGTTTTGAGTACTCATTTAGTATCTGTCTTTCCATCAGACTGTTTAATATATGCGTAACAAAGACTAGGTTGGTCTTATGAATGTGCCAGACACAAAGCAGTTATCTAATAAATATTTCCTGAACGAAAACAAATGAATGAATACATCCGGATAGTCACTCAAACTGGAGAGTCAAACATACAATTTAAAGGTAATAAAACTTTTGAAAAATTTTTAATAGTAAAAATTCATGCAAATTATTATTATGAACCACTCCTTCCACATATTAGTTTCCATGATGCTTATATATAAATATATATGAATACTTTCATAGAAAGACTGTCATGTTAACAGAAAACTTCCTATAAATGTGTCATCAATTATAACATGAAGAGGAAAAAGAAAAATAGGCATACTTTTTTTTGTTGAAATTTGGTTTAGTGATTTTATAGAAGGCCTCATTTCTGAATTAAAATTCAAATATGAGCAAAGACTTCAAGGCTCTCATTATAAACAATTGGTTTCAAAAAGCTCTACTGTAAACTTGTTCCTTAATTATGTTACATTTTATATTTAAAACAATGTTTGTTTCACTTTATTTCACTTCTGCTCTTTCAGAAGCATTATGCTTTAGTTTATTTTCAGTCTTACTGAGACTGATAACATTTTTTGATGAAAGAAAAGGTTGATGATTCCCTAAGTAGTGGGACCTAATAAAGCTCTTCTATTCCAATGATTGAAAACATTTTATTATGCAGTAAAATTGGTTTATTTTTTCTAGTGCCACCCACACTATGTTAAGTCAGACACTAATTTGCACGTGATATATTATCGATAGAGCTACATGAGAATTTATTACTAATATGTATACACATATCTTAGATTATATGTTCTATTTGGAGCTCATAAATATTAAGGCTTAGCAAGTTTTTATTTTATTTCAATATGATTAGAATGCTTCCTTTTGCAAGAATAAGTCCACATTGCCTGATGACATGAGATAGAAAAGAAGCAGTGCCCATAGCACAGTGGTTATGGCGCCAACCACATGCACCAAGGGTGGTGGGTTCAAACCCAGCGCAGGCCAGCTAAACATCAATTACAACTACAACAAAAAAATAGCCAGGCGTTGTGGTGCGTGCCTGTCATCCCAGCTACTTGGGAGGGTGAGACAAGAGAATTGCTTAAGCACAAAGAGTTTGAGGTTGCTGTGAGCTGTGATGCCACAGCACTCTACCAAGGGTGACAGAGTGAGACTCTCTCTCAAAATAAATAAAAAAGAGCAAGATGGCAGCTGAGTAACAGCTTCCTTACAACTGGGCACAGTGAGATAGGAGAGAGAAGGCGCTAGGCATCTCTGGCTGGTGGGATCTGCCCAGAAACATCCCTTTGGGGACACAGGGAGTTAGCGAGAGACTTCTGGACCCCATGAGGAGGACAAAAGCAGTGGAGAACTGGCAAGAGTTTGTGTGTGTTCTAGTGATTCAGTCTAATCCCGCTGGCAGCTGTAAGTACAGCAGCAGTCAGATTGCAAGCTGGAAAGGTCTTACCCATGAGCTGTTTTGGTTTTTTTGGACTTGTCACTCAGTTGAACTACCTTGGGAGACCTTGGGCAAGAATGTGGAGGACTTTAAGCATTGTCTACTGAGCCACTGAGCAGATAGAGCTAATAGTGTTTGGCTATGGGATGCGCAGAGCCATTGTGGGAGAACTGCCCTAGCAAGCTCCACCCTCAGGGTCACAGAGCAAGGATCCTGAAGGAGCAAGTAATCTAGTGACAGAGCAGCCTAAAGGCTGCCTGAAATGCCTTACAGCCTTGCTTTTCAGGGTCAGAGTGAGACCATTTTGGAACACTGGGTAAGTGGATAGCCACTTCAGGAGTGATCCCCATGACAAGTGCTTTCCTGGGAAAGCTTCTGCTTAGCCAAGGTTAGCAGTTTAAAGTGCCTTTTGCATGGACTGAGGAGAGATTTAGGCTCTCCATCCTGTGGGGTTTGAAAAATCAGAAGAGATCTCTAGTCTCCATCTCATACACCCCAGAAGATCATCTGTTGCCCAGACAATATTCAGCAAGATATATATACTGCTCTGTTTTGTTTTTCTGTTTTTTTATTTCAATATTTTCCATACAAATTTTTATTTTCTTATTATCTTTATTTCTTTCTTATCATTCTTCATTTTTCTAGTTTAAATATAATTTTCCATTGTTACCCCTTTTAAACAATTAGAACTTCATTTTTGCTAGTGTTTCTAACCCTATTATTTGCTTTTACCTGAAATTTTATCCTGTAAAGTTTGATGTTTGCTTGTTTTGGTATGATTTATAGCATTTTTGCCTTTCTTCTCTATTTGGTGGAGATGAGACACTGTGTCTGAACAGGCTAACAAAGAGCTGCTGACCTGGCACCCACAGAGGTGGGTGTTTTTAAGGTTAGGTCAAAGTACCCTACTGTACACCTATATTACTCCTATCTCCCTCTTTCTGTGCCTCTCTTCTTTTTGTCAATATTCCATTTTACCCACATCATCTCCTTTCTCTTTTTTCTTTTCTTTTTTCTCTTCCTTCTTTTTTCCCTTCTGGATCTTCAATCTTCTCATCCTCTGGTCCTATAGTAAAAGGACTCATCAAAACCCTAGTCCAGAGGCATGGTAAGTTAAAAAGCAAGAGGAACTGAAAGGAAAGGCAAGGAAACAGATAAAAGAAATCACTCATGAGAAAGAATCAGCAGAAAAATCCTGGAAATTTGAAAACACACTGACCATCACAGTAGATCAACAGTTAAGTAAGAACTCAGCAATTAAAGGACAGAACCTAACTTCCACACTGATACAAAAGATAAAACTAAGCAATGGACTCTCACAAAATAAGATGAATAGAACACTACCACACTTATCTCAATAAATGTTAATGGCTTGAATTCCTCACTGAAGAGGCATAGATTAGCTGACTGGACTAAAAAACACAAGCCATCCATTTTCTGTCTGCAGGAAACACACCAAGCTTCAAAAGACAAATTAAAACGCCAAGCTAAGGGTTGGAAGATAATTTTTCAGGCAAACAGAATTCAGAAGAAAAGAGGAGTTGCAATTTTATTTTCAGATGCATGTTGATTTAAAGCAACTAAAATAAAAAAAAAAGACAAAAATGGTCACTTCATATTGGTCGAGGGAAAAATACAACAAGAATACAGTTCAATTCTAAATATTTCTGCACCCAACTTAAATGCTCCCAGATTCTTGAAACAGACCTTACTCAGTCTGAACAATATGATATACTATAATACCATAATAACAGGGGACTTTAACACTCTTCTTACAGAGCTGGACAGATCCTCCAAACAGAAATTAAACAAAGATATAAGGAACTTAAATGAAACCCTTGGACAACTGTACTTGATAGATGCATATAGAAAACTTCATCCCAAAGATAAAGAATATACATTCTTCTCATTGCCCCATGGAACATTCTTCTAAACTGATCATATACTAGGCCATGAAACAAACCTCAAAAAAAAAAAAAAAATCAACAGAATCAAAAAAATTGAAATTTGACCTTGTATCTTCTCAGACCACAAGGCACTAAAGGTGGAACTCAACTCCAACAGAAACGTCAACACCACACAAAGGAATGGAAATTAAAGAACCTTCCGTTCAATGACAGTTGAGAAATAAAACAGGAAATCATTAACTTCCTTAAGCATAACAACAATAAAAACACAAGCTACCAAAATCTGTGGGATACTGCAAAAGCAGTTTTGAGAGGAAAATTTACCACTTTAGCATGCCCATATTCGAAAAACAGAAAGAGAAAACATCAACAAACTCACAAGCCATCATATGGAATTGGAAAAAGAAGGATAATCTAAGCCTAAACCCAGTGGAAGAAAATAAATATCCAAAATTAAATCAGAGATCAATGAAATTGAAAACAAAAGAATCATTCAGAAATTAATGAAACAAGGAGTTGGTTTTTTGAAAAAATAAATAAAATAGATAAACCTTTGGCCAGTATAACTAGAAATAGAAAAGTAAAATCTCTAGTAGCCTCAATCAGAAATGATAAAGGGGAAATAACAACTGATGCCACAGAGATACAAAATATCATCGCTGCATACTACCAGAAACTCTATGCCCAGAAACTTGACAATGTGAAGTAAATGGATCAATATTTGTAACCACACCCTCTCTCTAGTCATAGCCAGGAAGAAATAGAGGTCTTAAACAGACGAATTTCAAGCACTAAGATTAAAGAAACAATAAAAAATTCCAACAAAACGATGCCCTGGTCCAGATGGCTACACATAAGAATTCTATCAAACCTTCAAGAAAGAGCTTAATTCCATACTCAGAAATTATTCCCAAAAAGTGGAGGAGGAAAGAATCTTCCCCAACTTGTTCTACAAAGCAAACATCACCCTGATACCAAAACCAGGAAAAGACCAAACTAAAAAGGAGAATTTCAGACCAATTTCACTCATGAATATAGATGCAAAAATTCTCAACAAAATCCGAGCCAATAGATTACAGCTTATCATCAAAAAAGTCATACATCATGATCAAGTAGCTTTCATCCCAAGGATACAAGGCTGGTTTAACATATGCAAGTCCATAAATGTTATCCACCATATTGAAAGAAGCAAAAACAAAGACCATATGATCCTCTCAATAGAGGCAGAAAAAGCATTCGATAAAATCCAGCATCCTTTTCTAATTAGAACATTGAAGAGTATAGGCATAGGTGGTGCATTTCTGAAATAATAGAAGCTATCTATGACAAACCCACAGCTAATATTTTACTGAATGGAGTAAAACTGAAAGCTTTTCCTCTAAGAACTGGAACCAGACTAGGATGTCCTCTGTCACATTACTATTCAACGTAATGCTGAAAGTTCTAGCCAATACAATTAGGCAAGACAAGGAAATAAAGGGAATCCACATGGGACCAGAGGAGGTCAAACTATCCCTCTTTGCTGATGATATGATCTTGTACTTAGAGAACCTCAAAGACTCAACCACAAGACTGCTGAAAGTCATCAAAAAATACAGTAATGTCTCAGGATATAAAATCAATGTCCATAGTCAGTTGCCTTTATATACACCAATAACAGTCAAGATGAGAGGCTACTTGAGGACACCACTCCCTTCACCATAGCTTCAAATAAAATGAAATACCTAGGAATATATCTAACAAAGGAGGTGAAGGACTTCTATAAAGAAAACTATGAAATCCTAAGAAAGGAAATAGCAGAGGATATTAACAAATGGAAGAAAATACCATGCTCATGGCTGGGAAGCATCAACATTGTTAAAATGTCTATACTTCCCAAAGCAATCTACCTATTCATTGCCATCCCTATTAAGATATCAACATTGTACATTCAAGATTTGGAAAAAAATGATTCTGTGTTTTGTAGGGAACCAGAAAAAACACCCTGTATAGTTAAGGCAGTTCTTAGTAATAAAAACAAAGCTGGGAGCATCACTATACCAGATTTTAGGCTGTACTAAAAGCTATAGTGATCAAGACAGCATGGTACTGGCACAAAAATAGAGACATGGGCATTTGGAATCAAATAGAAAACCAGGAAATGAAACTAACATCTTACAGCCACCTAATCTTTGATAAACCAAACAAGAACATACCTTTGGGGAAAGACTCCCTATTCAATAAATGGTGCTGGGAGAACTGGATATACACATGTAAAAGAATGAAACTGGACCCACACCATTCTCCTCTCACTGAAATTAATTCAAGATCGATAAAGGACTTAAATTTAATGCATGAAACAATAAAAATCCTCTAAGAAAGCATAGGAAAAACACTGGAAGATATTGGCCTGAAGAAAGACTTTACGAAGAAGACTGCCGTGGTAATTGCAACAACAAAAATAAACAAATGGTTTATTTTACCAATTAAACTGAAAAGCTTCTCTACAGTTAAGAAAACAACAACCAGGGCGGCACCCGTGGTCAAGTGGGTAGGGCGCCAGCCCCATATGCCGGAGGTGGCAGGTTCAAACCCAGCCCCAGCCAAAAAAAAAAATAAAATACAATAAACCTTTAAAAAAAAAAAAAGAAAGAAAAAGAAAACAACAACCAAAGCAAACAGATAACCACACAATGGGAAAGGATATTTGCATATTTTGAATCAGATAAAAGCTTGATAACTAGGATCTATAGAGAACTCAAATTAATCCACATGAAAAAAGCCAATAATCCCATATATCAATGGGCAAGAGACATGAATGGAACCTTCTCTAAAGAAGACAGATGAATGGCTAACAAACATATGAAAAATACTCATCTTCCCTAATTATTAGAGAAATGCAAATCAAAACCACTCTGAGATACCATCTAAACCCAGGGAGAATGGCCCGCATCACAAAATTTCAAAACTGCAGATGCTGGCTTGGATGTGGAGAGAAAGGAACACTTTTACACTGCTGGTGGGACTGCAAACTGGTACAACCTTTTTGGAAGGAAGTATGGAGAACTCTCAAAGAACTCAAGCTAGACCTCCCATTTGATCCTGCAATCCCATTACTCGGCATCTATCCGGAAAAAATTCCTTTTATCCTTTGCACTAGACTGTTTATTGCAGCTCAATTTACAATCACCAAAACGTGGAAACAGCCTAAATGTCCACCAACCCAGGAATAGATTAACAAGCTGTGGTATATGTACACCATGGAATACCATTCAGCCATTACAAAAATGTACACTTATAGCCTTTGTATTAACCTGGATGGAAGTGGAATACATTATTCTTAGTAAAGCATCACAAGAATGGAGAAACATGAATCCTATGTACTCAATTTTGATATGAAGACAATTAATGACAATTAAGGACACAGTGGGGTGGGGGAAGGGGAAATCAGAGAGAAAGAAGGAGGGTAGTGTGGGGAAAGGAACAGCAGAGAGAGGGAAGGAGGGAGGAGGTGGGATTCTTGGTGTGTGCCATACCTTTTAGGAGCAAGACAGGATTGTAAAAGGAACTTTACCTAACAAATGCAATCAGTGTAACCTGGTTTCTTGTTCCCTCATTGAATCCCCCAACAATAAATTAAAGAATTAATTAATTAATTAAAAAGAAAAAAAAGAAAGGAAAAATAAGCCTGCAAACCTAAGTCTAAAATTTAAAAAAATTATATAAAGTACAAGTGTTCCAGAAATTACATAGATCATAATTAAATGGAACAATTTGGACAGTATCTAACACAAAGCATTTAGGCAGTTCTCGAAAGTTGTTACTGTCAGTTAAGATAAGGATTTATGTGAAATTCAAAGCACTGGACCAGAAGCTAAGACATCTAGGTTTAATTTCAGCTCTTCCAAGATCTAAGTATTGCTTAACTGCAAAATAGTCACCTTCTTGAAAAAATTTCCTCTGCTATTAAACAAAGAGTTTGAATGGGTTTCTAAGTTTCTTCTGGCAAGGATAGTCTCTCAATCACTGTCAGTTAGATTGCTCTTGATTAGTGTTCTTCCTAGCCATGTGCCTCAAATGGTTAGAGTAGAAAGCCAGTTTTTCTGCTCAGAATATCATATAGAAATATATGTGCTATTATATAAAATCTACAGGTTTAAATTTAAATATCTATTCATGACATTCTAAGTGTTTGTGACCTGGAGAAAGTCTAATTCTGCAACTTCTTTGCATACTTTATTTTGTCTGTGTGGTCCAGTGTAGCTTCAACTGTGTGCTCCAGTTCACCAAAAATGGCAAATTAGTTCCTGTTGCCATGGCTTTGCACTCACCAATCCTTCCCTAAATGTCTTCTGTCCCCCACCTATTTTCTATCTGTCCATTCTTCAGGCAAGTCTTTGCAAATATATATTTTTTAATCTTCTGTGGTAACATAAATACATGCAGTTTAGGGAAATTGAAGGGAAAAATATTACATGAGGTGTTGTTTAAAATTTATATTCATAGGCCCTTCATAAATTACCAAAACAAACTCTTAGGACAGAGCCAGGGAATCTATATTTTAATAATATCCCCATTGATCTTAAAACAAAAACAACAACAACAAAAAAAAAACAAACAACTGTTCAACAGATTGTTTGAAACATTGCCTATTAAAAACGCCCACTTGCTCACTTTGTGGCCCATGGGAATCTAGATACAATGCAAGGATTTATCCACTAGAGATAAATTTTCTCTAAATTCCTGGGATCATTTCCATATTTATATATTCTCTAATTTTGCTATTCAGCTAACATATGCCATACTTCATGCTGGATGCTGGAGATACAGAAAACATTTGATTAACTCAGTTCCTAATCTTAATGAGGTCCTTGCTACCAGGTTAAAGATATCACAAATTAGTTATGTAACTATTCATTTAATTATAATTACAGTTAATTCCATCAAGCACTTCCTTACAATCTCTGAGATTGACTATCAGGAAGATCTGATTAGCATTCTGAGTTAGAGAAAGTTTCATG
Organism: Nycticebus coucang; assembly: GCF_027406575.1. NCBI lineage: Eukaryota > Metazoa > Chordata > Mammalia > Primates > Lorisidae > Nycticebus > Nycticebus coucang. The sequence goes on from NC_069793.1 coordinate 76,115,359, forward strand.
AGAAATTTGACATTCCCCCCCCCACAAAAAAAAATAGTATTGTTACAGGGAGGGATGTAATAGACTATATGGTTATAAATATAGATAGATAGATACATTTAAAGTAAGGTAAAATTAGAAAAATTAGGCAAAGAATTCAGAGAAGCCCAAGAAGTTGGGCTTCTAGCTAATCTAGCTAGAGCTAATCTAGCTCTCTCATGTTTGCTGTGAGTCTAGTGTATCTTTGATCATTTCTTTTACTTTCAACTGCATGTAATGAGGGTTTAGGTATGTCTCCTGTAAACAGGCTATAATTATGTCATTGAAAAAAAAATTCAGTCTGACTGTCTCTGTCTTTCTATTGAGTTGTTTAAGCCATTAATATTAAATACCATCGTTGATGTTTGGATTTATATCTGCCATTGTGATTTTTGTTTGTGGTCATGTTTCATTGTCCTTCCTTTACTACTTTCTTTTGTATTGAGAAGATATGTTGTATAGCACACCAGCTTAACCCCTTTAATAAATTTTAACTATTCTTTACACCAGCTTAACCTCTTTAACAAATTTTTACTATTCTTTAAATTTTTTTATTGTTCTAAGAATACTTAACATGAGACCTTCCCCGTTAACCTATTTTCAAATATACAGTAATATTTTTGACTACAGGTAAAATGCTATACAGCAAACATCTAGAACATTTTCATTTTCCTTACCTAAAACTTTATGCCTATTGATTAGTAACTCCACATTTCTCCTTACCCTTCATTGCCTGGCAACCATCATTCTACTCTTTAATTCTATTAATTGTACTATTTCATATACCTTATATAAGGGCTGTCATGCAGTATTTCTTCTTATGTGTATTTCTACTTATTCTAAGTATTCTTTTACTTAGAATAATGTTTTAAAGGTCTATGTATGTTATTTCACATTGTGGAATTTTTCTAAGGCTGAATAATATTCCATTATAATGTACATACTACATTTTCAATATCTGCACATGTTGATGTAAATTTATGTTGTTTTCATATCTTGTCTATTGTTAATAGTGCTGCAAAGAACATGAGAGTCACACGTCTTCAAGACCAGCGGTTCTCAACCTGTGGGTCACAAACCCTTTTTTCCATTTGTAACAACACAGCAATTAGAAAGGTTGAGAACCACTGTTCTAAACACTGGTACCAATTATTTTGCATAAATACTCAAAAGCAGGATTGCTGGATCATGTGGCAGTTCTATTTTTAAAAGTACAATTCCACATGCAACTGCACCATTTTCCATTGCAAGGGCAGTGGATACAGTTTCTTCACAACATCTCCATCTCCAACAATTGTCTTTTCTTTTCTTTTTGTTTTAATAATAGTAACACTGATAGGTGTGAAATAATATCTCATTATGATTTTAATATGTTGCATATTTATTTACATACTTGATCATTTGTATGTCTTCTTTGGAGAAATATATATTCAAGTCCTTAAATCATTTTTTAATCGGGTTTTTAGTTTTTTGGAAAATTTGTAGGTGTTCCTTATATAATTGGAGATTAATCCCTTATCAGATATATAGTTTGAAATTACTTTATCCCATTGTGTATGTTATCTTTTCATTTGGTTGATTTTCTTTGATTTGCAAAAGTTTTTCAGTTTGATGCTGTCTCACTGTTTTTTTTCTTTGCCTGTGATCTTAATATAATAATCACAAAATCATTGCCAAGATCAACATCATGAAGCTTTTTTAGCCAATACTCTTAAATTTGTTAAGATTTGTTTTGTGATCTATACTAGAGAAAGTTACATGTGCACTTGAGAAGAATGTGGATTGAGCTGCTGTTGGGTGGAATGTTCTCTGTTAGGTCCACTGGTAGATAGAGTTGTTCAAGCCCTCTCTTTATAGGTCTTTGTCTGAATGTGCTATTGATTATTGAAAGTGGAATACTGAACTCTGTTACTTTATTGCTGTTTATTTCTCCCTTCAGATCTGTCAGTGTTTACTTTACATCTTTATGTGCTCTGATGTTGAGTCTATATATGTTTTTGATTATTAAATCTTCCCATAAAACTGATTATATTATTATAAAAATGTCCTTCTTTATCAGATATGCCAGTTTTTAACTTAAAGTCTATTATGTATCATATAATAGGCTTATAAGTGTAGCTACCTCTGCTCTCTTTTGGTTACCATTTGCATGCAATATTGTTTTCCATCTATTAACCTTCAACTATGTGTCTCCTTAAATCTATAGTGACTTTTTGGTAGACAGCATACAGTTAGGAGTTATCTCTTGTGCTTTGTATTGAATATCCATTCAGACATTCTATGACATTTTTATCGAGGAGTTTGATCCATTTACATTTATCCCCTTCTTTCTCTGTTATACTATTTTCCTCCACAAGGTCCTTAGAAGGCTCCAGTACTACATCCTCTGACCTCTACCTGAACTGTGTCTTTTCTCTTCTCTCCTTTTTCTGAAACCTTACCTTCCCTTTGCAATAGTTTGGTAAGCCATGTCTCTAGTCAGCTACATTGCCTTGAGATCTACAACAGTCTATTCAAAGCTGATGATAACTTAAGTTCAAGTATATGAAAAAACTTTACACTTGAATTCCTCACACATACTTCATACTATGACAATTTATGTCTATATATATTATGTAACTTTTAACATTTTAGTTATAGTTATTTTTAATATGTCTTTCTTTAAACTTTTCACTAGAATCAAAAATTATTTACCCAGAAGCATTATACCAATACAATAATCTGTATTCATCTACATATTTACCTTTACTGAGTTTTGTATTTTCTTATGCTATCATGTTGCTACATACCATACTTTCATTTCAAATTGAAGAACCCCCTTTAGCACTTCTTGAAAGGCAGACTGAATGATGGTGAACTTTCCAGCATTTGTCTATCTGGTAAAGTCTTATCCTTAACTTCATTAAAAAAAAAAAAAACACACATTTTCCACGTGTAACAGATGACAGGTTGTGCTATTTTTTGTGTTTGTTCTTAACAATTAGAATATACCATTCTAATATAACAATCTCCTGACATGAAAATTTTCTACTGAGAAATCCACAAATAGTCTAATGGAGTTTCCCTTTTATGTGATGAATCACTTTCTTCTTGTTGCAATTCTTAGTCTTGACTTTTCAGAATTTGATTATAATGTGTCTCAGTGCAAACTGTTTCAGATTCATATTATTTGGGATTCTTGGTTATGGATTTCTATTTCCTTCCCATGTTTTGGAAAATTTTCAGTCATTATTTTTTTTAATAAGCTTTCTGGTCTATTTCTATTTCTTTTTACCATTTGAGATTCATATTAAGCAAATATCATTCCACTTATGATGTCCAATACTTCCCTTCAGATTTCTTTACTCTTTTTTATTCATTTTTCTTTTTTAATCCTTGAATTTAATGATTTCCAGTGACCTATTTTCAAATCTACTGATTAGTTCTTCTATTTGATCTAATCTGCTGCTAAACCTCTCTAGCTAATTATTCAGTTTAGTTAATGTGTTCTTCAATTTCATGATTCCTATTTGTTGTTTATTTTACATATATTTTATATCTCTTTTCTGAAATTCTCCCTTTGTCCATGTTCTTTTGACCTCACTGACCATCTTTTTCAGAGTTATTTTTTTTAATTTTCTGTCATGTGAATCACATTACTTCATTTCATTAGAGTTTGTATCTGGGGATTTATCTCATGCCTTTGTTTGGATGATCTTTCCTGATTTTTAATTTTCCTTGGCTATCTTTATGAGAGTCTGTACATTAGATAAAGCAAGTATCTCTCCAGTACTCCATTTTACACACTAGGTTTATACAAGAAAGTCTCCAGCACCCAGCCCCCCTAGAGATTCTGGGGGCCTCTACCAATTCTTTCATTCTCCAGGGAGAGGAAGAAAGCTGTAACTTTCGTCTGCCTGACCTGTGATGAGCAGGGAAAAGCAGCTAAGGAATCTAACAGTACAAACCATCATCTCTGTTATTACCTAAGCGGCTAGACTGTGCCAGATACATCAGAGCTTCAAGATTGGCAAATCACAGGCCATTTCTTTGGGCATTCATGGAGAAGATAGTGTGTTCTCTACACAGATTACCTCAAGAGGAAGTTTAAGGCTAGGATGTCTTTGTCTGCTTGCTCTGTCCTAGGAAGAGGAAGAGCCAGGGGGGTCTAACAGTCCAAATCATGTCTCTGTTCTTCCTCAGGTGGCTAGACTGTCCTGGACTTGTCAGCACTTCAAAACTATCAAGACAGTAGTCTTTCTCCGGAGAGCCCCTGGAAAAATTGGGGCACTGGATACATAAGTCAATTATTTCCCCTGAGAGAAGTTAGAAGATAGGAAAACTTTTCCTGATGGTATTGTACTGTGCTTGGGGAAGAAATTAGCTAATTTTTAAAGTCATTTTGTTAGTAATTTTTTTTTTTTTTTTTGGTAGAGACAGAGTCTCACTTTATCACCCTCGGTAGAGTGCCATGACATCACACAGCTAACGGCAACCTCCAATTCCTGGGTTTAAGCGATTCTCTTGCCTCAGCCTCCCGAGTATCTGGGACTACAGGTGCCCGCCACAACGCCCAGCTATTTTTTGGTTTGCAGTTCAGCCGGGGCCGGGTTTAAACCCGCCACCCTCAGTATATGGGGCCGGCGCCCTACCGACTGAGTCACAGGTGCCGCCCCATTTTGTTAGTAAATTTTTACTTATTTTTAGGGCTTACAGTACACAACATAACATCAGAAGCTACTTCATTAATCTTTTATACCTTAACTTTCTTCTCCTTTTTGTGCTATTAATTTATGTATTAATATTATATATGTTTTTTTATTTATTTATTTTTTTAACTAAATCATAGAGGTGTACATTAATAAGATCATTGGGCACCATACACTTGGTTCATAGACCGTTTGACACATTTTCATCACACTACTTAACATAGTTTTGTGGCATTTTCTTAGTTATTTTGCTAAGACCTTTACATTCCACATTTACTAGGATTCACATATACCCTTGTAAGATGCACCGCAGGTGTAATCCCATTAATCCCCTTCCTTCTCCCTCCCTCCCCCCTCCCTCCCCTCCCTTTCCCTCTTCTCACTATTCTTAGGTTGTAACTGGGTTATAGCTTTCATGTGAAGGTCCTACATTAGTTTCATAATAAGGGTAAGTACATTGGGTACTCCTTCTTCCATTCTTGAGACACTTTACTAAGAAGAATATGTTCCAGCTCCATCCATGTAAACATGAAAGAGATAAAGTCTCCATCTTTCTTTAAGGCTGAATAATATTCCATGGTGTACATATACCACAATTTATTAATCCATTCATGGATCGATGGGCACTTGGGCTTTTTCCATGACTTAGCAATTATGAATAGGGCTGCAATAAATATTCTGATACAAATATCTTTGTTATGATTTGATTTTTGGTCTTCTGGGTATATGCCTAGTAGAGGAATTATAGGATTGAATGGCAGATCTATTTTTAGATCTCTAAGTGTTCTCCATATCTCTTTCCAAAAGGAATGTATTAATTTGCATTCCCACCAGCATTGCAAAAGTGTTCCCTTTTCTCCACATCCACACCAACATCTCTGGTCTTGGGATTTTGTGATGTAGGCTAGTCTCACTGGAGTTAGATGGTGTCTCAAAGTAGTTTTGATTTGCATTTCTCTGATGATTAAAGATGATGAGCATTTTTTCATATGTCTGAAGGCCGTGCGCCTGTCTTCTTCAGAGAAGTTTCTCTTTAAGTCCCTTGCCCAGCCTGCGATGGGATCCCTTGTTCTTTTCTTGCTAATGCGTTTGAGTTCTCTGTGGATTCTGGTTATTAAAACTTTTTTGGAGACATAACCTGCAAATATCTTTTCCCATTCTGAGGGCTGTTTGCTTGCTTTACTTACTGTGTTCTTTGCCGTGCAGTAGCTTTTTAGTTTGATCAAGTCCCAATAGTATATTTTTGAAGCAGCTTCAATTGCCCAGGGGATCCTTCTCATAAAAAACTCACCCAACCAAATTTCTTCAAGGGTTTTCCCTGCACTCTCTTCTACTATTTTTATAGTTTCATGTCTTAGGTTTAAATCTTTAATCCAGTGAGAGTCTATCTTGGTTAACGGTGAGAAGTGTGGGTCCAGGTTCAGTCTTCTACAGTTTGCCAGCCAGTTCACCCAGCACCATTTGTTAAATAGGGAATCGTTTCCCCAGTGAATGTTTTCAATTGGCTTGTCAAAGATTAAATGATGGTAATTAGCTGGATTCATCTCTTGGTTCTCTATTCTGTTCCAGACGTCTACTTCTCTGTTTTTGTGCCAGTACCATGCTGTTTTGATCACTATCGATTTGTAGTATAGTCTGGGGTCTGGTAGTGTGATTCCTCCTGCTTTTTTTTTATTTTTTGTGTAATGTCTTGGGTATTCGAGGTTTTTTCTGATTCCATATAAAATGACGTATTGTTTTCTCAAGATCTTTAAAGTGTGACAGTGGAGCTTTAATGTGGATTGCATTGAAATTATATATTGCTTTCGGTAGTATACAGATTTTAACAATGTTGATTCTTCCTAACCATGAGCATGGTATAGTTTTCCATTTGTTAATGGTCTAAGCTATCTCTTTTCTTAGAGTTTCATAGTTCTCTTAATATAAATGTTTCATGTCCTTTGTTAGATAAAATCCCAAATATTTCATCTTCTTTGGCACTACCGTGAATGGGATAGAGTCCTCAATTTTTTTTTCAACTTGACTATTGTTGGTATATATAAAGGCTACTGATTTATGAGTGTTGATTTTGTAACCTGAGACGCTGCTGTATTCCTTGATCATTTCTGAGAGTTTTGTAGTAGAGTCCCTAGTGTTTTCCAGATATACAATCATATAGTCTGTAAAGAGTGAAAATTTGATCTCTTCTGACCCTATATAGATACCCTTGATGGACTTTTCTTAACTAATTGCGGTGGCTAAAACATCCATTACAATGTTAAAGAGCAATGGACACAATGAGCAGCCTTGTCTGGTTCCTGATCTGAGTGGAAATGATTCCAATTTAACTCCATTCAATATGATATTGGCTGTGGGTTTGCTGTAGATGGCCTCGTTCAGTTTAAGAAATGTCCCTTCTATACCAATTTTCTTAAGTGTTCTGATCATAAAGGGATGTTGGATGTTATCAAAAGCTTTTTCTGCATCAATTGAGAGAATCATATGGTCTTTGTTTTTTAATTTGCTTATGTGCTGAATTACATTTATAGATTTACGTATATTGAACCAGCCTTAAGACCCTGGGATAAAATGGACTTGGTCATGATGTATGATTTGTTTGATATGTTGCTGGATTCTGTTTGTTAGAATCTTGTTGAATATTTTTGCATCTATATTCATTAGAGATATTGGTCTATAATTTTCTTTCTTTTTTTTTTTTGGTCTATAATTTTCTTTTCTTGTTGGGTCTTTTCCTGGTTTGGGGATCAGGGTGATGTTTCCTTCATAGAACGTTTTGGGGAGTCTTCCTTCTTTTTCTACCTTTTGGAACAGGTTGAGTAATATAGGTACTAACTCCTCTTTAAAGGTTTGGTAGAATTCTGACGTAAAACCATCTGGTCCTGGGCTTTTCTTTTTGGGGAGATTTTGTATGGTTGATGTTATTTCCGAATTTGATATGGGCCTGTCCAACATTTCCACTTGATTTTGGTTAAGTCTTGGAAGGTGACGTGCTTCCAAGCAACCGTCAATTTCCTTCAGATTTTCGTATTTCTGAGAGTAAATTTTCTTGTAATGTTCATTAAGGATTTTTTGGATTTCTGAGGAGTCTGTTGTTATTTCATCTTTGTTAATTCTGACTGATGAGATTAGAGATGTTACTCTTTGTTTCCTGATTAGGTTGGCCAAAGTTTTATCTATTTGTTGACCTTTTCAAAAAAACATCTTTTTGATTTATTGATCGGTTGTATTATTCTTTTGTTTTCAATTTCATTTAGTTCTGCTCTAATTGTGGTTATTTCTTTTCTTCTACTGGTTTTGGGGTTGGATTGTTCTTCCATTTCCAGTCTCTTGGGATGTTCCATTAAGTTCCTTACTTCCTCTCTTTCCATTCTCCTGAGGAAGGCTTGCAGTGCTATAAATTTCCCTCTTAGAACTGCCTTTTAGGTGTCCCAGAGATTCTGATAGTTCATGTCTTCATTGTCGTTTTGTTCCAGAAATTTGGCAATTTCCTTCTTGATCTCTTCTCTGACCCAGCTATCATTCAGCATAAGGTTATTTAACTTCTATGTTTTTGTATGAGTATGCAGATTCCTGTTCTTACTCATTTCAAATATTGTTCCATGATGGTCCGAGAAGATGCATGGAATAATTTGTATTCCTTTAAATTTACTGAGGTTAGACTTGTGACCTAAGATGTGATCGATTCTGGAGTAAGTTCCATGGGCTGATGAGAAGTATGTGTATTCAGTTTTGTTGGGATGAAATGTTCTGTAGATGTCTGCTAAATCTAAATGCTGGATGGTTAGATTTAAATCTAGAATTTCTTTACTCAGCTTTTTGTTGGAGGATCGATCCATCACTGCCAAAGGAGTGTTAAAATCTCTGACTATTATAGAGTTGGAGGAAATCAAGTTGTTCATGTCTGTTAGAGTTTCTCTTATAAATTGAGGTGCATTCTGGTTGGGTGCATAGATATTAATAATTGAGATCTCATCATATTGAGTCTTACCCTTAACAAATATGAAGTGACCATTTTTGTCCTTCATTACTTTTGTTGGTTTAAAGCCTATTGTATCCACAAATAAAATTGCAACACCTGCTTTTTTCTGGTTACCATTTGCCTGAAATATGGATGACCATCCTTTCACCATGAGTTGTATTTCTATTTTAAGTTAAGATGTGACTCTTGTATGCAAGAAATGTCTGGCCTGAGTTTTTGTATCCAGTCAGCTAGCCTATGTATCTTTGGAGGACAGTTTAAGCCATTCACATTAATGGAGAGTATTGATAAGTTTGGTGAAATTTGGGGTATTGGGTTTTTTGAAATTCCAGTGGGCATTTTTAATCCTTTTGCCATTGTGTAAGTTGGAGTTTGATCAGAACTTTCCGAGTGAGTTTACTTTTGTAGTAGAGGATTGGGTTGGTTATTATGGAGGATAGGTCTGAGAATATCCTGAAGAGCTGGTTTGGTTATGGCAAATTCCTTTAGCATATGTATGTCATTAAAGTATTTAATTTCTCCATCATAAATTAAACTCAGTTTAGCTGGGTACAAGATCTGGGGTTGAAAGTTAGCCCCAGCCAAACTGCAACAAAATTAGCCCCGCATTGTGGTGCCTGTGGTCCCAGCTACTCTGGAGGCTGAGGCAAGAAAAGCGCCTAAGCCCAGGGTTGAGGTTGCTGTGAGCTTAACGCGACGGCACTCTACCAAGGGCGATAAAGTGAGACTCTGTCTTTAAAAAAAAAAAAAAAAAAAAAGGAAAAAAAAGAAATGGCATTACTGTCTCACTGCTGTTTTACACTGCCTTTCACATTGCAGCGGCAACTTGATTTGTCTTGTAATCCCAGTTTCTAAGAGGATGAGTTGAACATAGAGCAGCATTGCCAGTACGGACCAGTGGTTCTCAAACCATAGAATCATTTGAGAGCTTATTGTAATGCAGATCCCAGAAGTTTAGTAAATCTGCCTGTGATGTATAATACTCTGCATTTTAACAAGCACTCAGGTGATTGTGATGCAGCGCGCAGGGGGCAGACATGGAGGAACACTGCCCAAGACTGTCCATTGCAGTTTCGCCTCTAAACAACTAGAAAGTTTTCTAGGGTTTTAAATCATGTAAAATGTTTACCTATTATGAGAAAGTGGGGAGGGTATTTTTAAGTTTTTTCCTTTACATTTTTCTTTGTTTTAAGATGATAGGTATTAAGAGTTTTGTTTATTTGTTTGTTTTTCCATTTTCATTGAGTTTGCTTTGATGATGCATCTATTGCCACTTCAGTTATAAAACCAGCCAAAAGTTTCTGGATGAAGGTCAAGTTTGACCCTTCAGGGGTTATTGTATAAAGACTTCATCCAAGAACCATCGTGTATGTGAGCAAATGTAAACTGACACACAAGCACAACTCTCCAGATGTGGCAGTCCTTTCTTTTTTTTCCAGTGCAAACTTTCACTGAAAGCTGCTATTTTCATTCTTCTTGTAATTTGTTTTTCTTGTTTCTCTTCCATTATACATGTGGGTTATATACCATGTGTTAAATATGCAATAAAGTGTTTACTGGATGCCCTTCTGAAGGGTAGTCCTATGTAAAGCTGTACAGACTTCGCAGTTCAAGCACAATGTGCACATGTTAGTTTTATATACAGCAAAATTTGATTTTTTGCAGATGGAAAGGTATTTTGTTTCTTATACGAAGTAAATGCATTGTTTGTGCTTAATGTAAAGCTGCTTTATAAAATTGTAAAATAAAGTTTTTATCTTACAAGGAAAAAAAAAAGAAAGTTATTTTGCTTTTGGAGATTAAACCTTGATGACCACCCTCTTGTGGCTTGAAAAGTTTCAGCAGAGAGATCTGCAGTCATTCTAATGTTCTTCCCTTTGAAGGTAATAGATTTCCTTCACCTAGCCGCTTTGAGAATTTTCTCCTTCATATTAACTTTAGTGAAGTTAATTATGATATGCCTGGGGGATGTCTTATTGGGGTTGAGTCGTGCTGGGGTTCTGAAGCTATCTGCTATCTGAATTTCAGGTTCTCTAGGCATGTCTTGAAAATTCTCTTTCATAATTTCATGCAGAAGGGCCTCTGAGCCCAGTGAGGCCACTTCATCTGTTTCAGGAATTCCTATGAGTTGGATATTTGCCTTCTTCGAGTTATCCCAGAGCTCTCTGAGAGAGTGATCCATTTTTGCTCTCCATTTCTCTTCCTCTTTCAGAGTTTGGGAGCATTCAGAGGCTTTATCTTCAATGTCAGAGATCCTTTCTTCTGCTTGGTCCATTCTGTTGCTAAGGGATTGTACTGTATTTTTCATATCTTTGGGGGCTGCAAATTCTTGCTTCAGTGTGTTTAAGTCTTTGGTGGTTCTGTCTTTAAATTTGTTAAATTCTTGAGACAGCTTTTGAATTTCTCCACGAATTCCTATTTCCATTTTATTAATCTTGTTTGCCATCCAAATTCTGAATTCGATTTCTGACATCTCAGCCAGTTGTTTGTGAATGGGATCTTCAATTACATCTGCCGTATTTTTCCTTGGGGTGGGGGGGTTGATCTATTCTGGTTATTTATGTTACCAGAGTTTTTCCGCTGATTCTGCCCTAAGATTGTTTTCCTCCCTTTGATTTCTCCCCTGGTGTTTTGTCAAGGACCTGTACAGTGCTGTCACCTGAGAAACTGGGGCCCTGTTTGGTGTAGAGGGGCTAAGTGGTTCTGTCTTTTCAGCTGGTTTCTATTTGACCCTAGTGAAACAGTTACTCTGGGTTGAAGTCTCAGCTTTGGTGAAATACCAGCAATTAAGTCACCCCACCCACCACAGGCAACAAATGGAAAAGGAAAATCAAACCTTCCTACAACCACACACCCAAGGACCACCTGGATAGTCCCCAGGTGAGTGGCTTAGTTCAAAAGGTCCAAATCAATTGTCTCAGTCAGCAGCTGCCTCGGGTGGGAGAGTTCAAGAGGTCCATGGGAACTGGATCACAGGGGTCTGGTGACTGCTCTAAAATGGCTTGCTCCAGTGCTGCACGGAGTCAGGAAGAGCCACCAGTATATAGATCAGTCTGGGAAGATTGATGCCTCCTTCTCCACCTTGCAGCTCTGTCACACCTACTTGCTGCTAGCCCCACAGGGCTGTGACCCAGTCTGCATTAAGCAGATACTCCAGGGGTTTGCACCTGCCTAAGTCACACAGTAGTCTGTGTCTGCTCGTCTAGGCTGCTACTCTTTGTCTTTATCCAGCAGGGGGTGGTGTGGCCTGTCAACCTCGGGCACTTGATGGAGGCTGGAGGTGTTCACTCAGTTCCAGCCCCACCCTTAGTTTATGTTACTGGGTGAACGGAACAACCCTGTGGGAGTTTGTTTCTGACCTTGCCAGATTCCTCTGCAGAGGAGAGGCTGATTTGAGTTCCCAGAACCTGTGCCTCAGGCCCTGTCTTTAGTCCTGCGGGTTTGTATTCGCAGCACGATTAGTTGTTGGCTGTAGCCTCTTGGCATCCTTTGTCTATAGGCTGGTGATCCCCTGAGGGCCAGGTGCATATTAGGCTCAGTAAAGCGGTCCTCTGGATCAGCCCACCCTAGGAGTTTTCTTGCTCTGTGGGTGTGTTTTCTAGTCCCCGTGTTCCAGCCAGGTCAGTGCCGCCTCAGGCAAACCCTTTACCCACGGGGCCTGTGTTTCGGTCCCAGGTCTGTTCCATGGTGGTTGCCATCTGAAAAGATGCTCGGCCTGATCTGGTTGCCCAGGAAGACAGGAGGAGAGGCTATGGGATATCTCGAGGTGGGCCTTGTTATTGCTGAAGACGGCTGTTGCTCTGCACCTCGGGGCACCACTGCCCCAGTGTAATTCCCTCTCAGCCGACCGTGGTCTTCTCACTCCTTTGCTTTAGAGTCAGCACTGGCCAGCTGCAGTCCAGGTCCTGTTTGCACCTCTCAAGAGTTCACCCAAGAATCTGGACTCCTGGTGGGGCAGGTCTCCAGATCACGGAGTGAGAGTGGAGGGGAGTGTTAGGAGCTCAGAGTTGTATATCAAAACACCATGCTCATTGAGACCAAATGAACAAATAAACAGATACAAAGGTTACCAGGCACATGGGCCCATAGATACAGAGACAGACGGAAACACATAGGCATACAGACAACAGCCACGACAACAGCAATATAAGAACAACTGCAATAAAAATAGTGATAATCGTAAAATAATTGAAATAAAGGACAAAAAAGAGAGAAAAAATTGGTGTTAGAAGAAATGTTATATGAGAAGAAATAAGAAATTAAAATTCAAAGACATAGAAATAAAAAAAAATCTATATAAAAAGTAATATGGGGGCAAGACATGATTGCAAGAGGGACTTTACCTAACAATTGCAATCAGTGTAACTGGCTTATTGTACCCTCAATGAATCCCCAACAATAAAAAAAAAAAAGAAAAGAAAACAACAGAAAAAAAAAATTATCGAAATCTCCTCTCAGAAAATGGTGAGGAAAAAACAGACAAAACAAAACAACAACAAAAAAAAAAACCATGAAAACCAAAAAAAAAGGCACAAACTACAAAAATATTCTTGTGTGTAGAAATATACCTATAAATATCTATATGTCTGCTGTAGGGATCAACTTTCGTAGGAATATATTCATACTGCAATATACTTTCTGGACACCAGGTGGCACTGTGAGTGGTTCCGAGACTTATACCTGATTTACAGTTTATACCGTTACCATGGTAACCACCTTCCATGGCCGATTGCCATTTTGGAGTTTCTGTAAAAGTTTGTCGCCTAAGAATTGTGCAGCCTCAGCTGTTCTTTTCCAGACAGCATTAGCGTCCAACCTTATCACTCAGTGCAGGTGTTCACACTTCCTAAGTCCCTCCACTCCGTTCCCAGGTTCCCCCACAATCTGGCGACTGCAATCGGCCATAAGGGGAGTGGTGCTGAGTTTGCACGGTCATTAGCAGGCTCGCAGCTCTATCTCCTGTAGCTGGTTCCCGCAGCTTCAGCAGCAAAGTCGGTCTGCGGCTTCAGTAGCTTCGCGGCTCCAGAAGCCAAAGCCAGGTCCTAGGCTTCAAGCCGTTTCCCGTGGTTGGAGCGCTCGGGGGACTTATTCTGAATTTTATGGTTCAGAGTTTACTTTTTGGATGGGTGCCCACCAGTTCGCTGCACAGCCTGAACCACCAGCCCCCTCCAACACCTGGGGGAAAGGTGCCCACCCTTTTGGGTAGTTCAAAATGTCTGTTTCCCAGGCAGGATCCCTTCCCTTCAATTGTCCAACAGTTTGCCCAGCTCCCCATGGTTTTGAGTGGCTCTCCTTTTGGATGCCTCCCTCAGTTCAGGATTGATTACTTGTCAATTGGATTTTGTCAGCATTTACAAGCTGCTGACCTCTGTAGGGGAGGGGGCTGCTGGCTCACATGGCCGAGCAGGGAAGAATCTCTACAACAGAGTCTGTGATTTTTATTACCCCTCATATATAGCAAACCGCCAGTTTGCTGGGCATCTCCAGCTGTCTGTCCACTCCAATAATCCACACACAGGGAAGGTCCAGATCGCCTTTCCTCTCACCTGGTGGCTTGGGAGAGGTGGGCTACACATCCATCCTGTCCGCCATCTTCTGATTTGGAGCTTTTGAACTGAGCCAATCACCCGAGGACTATTCACATGGTGCCCTGGGTGTGTGGTTGTAGGAAGATTTGATTTTCCTTTAACAATTGTTGCATGTTGCTGGTATTTATCCACAGCTGAGACTTCACCTAGAGTAAATGTTTCACTAGTGTCAAACAAAACAGCCGCAAACAAGACGGAACGACCTAGACCCACCGCACCAAGCAGGTCCCCAGTTTCTCAGGCCATAGCACTGTACAGGTCATCGACAAAGCTCCAGGAAAAAAATCAAATGATATAAAACAATCATGGGGCAGAATTAGCAGAAAAACTCTGGTAACATGAATAACTAGAATATATCAAACCCTCCAAGGAAAGATATGGCAGATATAACTGAAGATCCCATTCATAAACAGCTGGCCAAGATGTTAGAAATAGAATTCAGAATTTGGATTGCAAGCAAGATCAATAAAATGTAGGAAAATTTAAAATTAGAAATTTGGGCAGCAATTCAAATGTCAGAATTAGAGATTCGAGGAGAAATTCAAAAGTTGTCTCAAGAATTTAACGATATTAAAGACAAAACCACCAAAGATTTTGACGCACTGAAGCAAGAATTTGCAGTCCTCAAATATCTGAACAATACAGTAGAATCCCTCAGTAACAGAGTGGAGCAAGCAGAAGAAAGTATATCTGATATTGAAGACAAAGTCTTCAAAGTCTCCGAAACTCCTAAAGAGGAAGAGAAATGGAAAGCAAAAACGGATCATTCTCTCAGAGAGGTCTGGGATAATTAGAAGAAGGCTAATATCTGCCTCATTGGAATGCCTGAAACTGATGAAGTGCCCTCGCTAGGCACAGAGGCCCTTCTCCATGAAATTATAAAAGACAATTTTCCAGACATGCCAAGAGATTCTGAAATTCAGATAGCAGACAGTTTCAGAACCCCAGTATGTACTCAATCGCAATAAGACATCCCACAGGCATATCATAATTAACTTCACTAAAGTTACTATGAAGGAGAAAATTCTCAAAGCACCCAGACGTAAGAAATCCATTACCTACGAAGGGAAGAATATTAGAATGACTGTAGATCTCGCTGCTGAAACTTTTCAAGCCAGAAAAGGGTGGTCATCAACTTTTAACCTCCTCAAGCAAAATAACTTTCAACACCAGATCCTGTATGCAGCTAAACTGAGTTTCATTTATGATGGAGAAATTAAATACTTTAATGACATTCATATGTTGAAGAAATATGCCATAACCAAAAGAGCTCTTCAGGATATTCTCAGACCTATCCTCCATAATGACCAGCCAAATCCTATACCACAAAGGTAAACTCACTCAGAAACTTTTCATCAAACTCCAACTTCCACAGAAGCTAAAAGGATTAAAAATGTCCACTGGACTTTCAAAAAACTCGATACCCCAAATTTTACCAGACTTATCAATATTCTCCATTAAGGTGAATGGCTTAAACTGTCCTCTAAAGAGGCACAGGTTAGCTGACTGGATACAAAAACTCAGGTCAGATATTTGTTGCATACAAGAGTCACATCTAACGTTAAAAGACAAATATAGACTCAGGGTGAAAGGATGGTCATCCATATTTCAGGCAAATGGTAATCAGAAAAAAGCAGGTGTTGCAATTTTATTTGCAGATACAATAGGCTTTAAACCAACAAAAGTAAGGAAGGATAAGAAGGGTCACTTCATATTTCTTAAGGGTAATACTCAATATGATGAGATTTCAATTATTAATATCTATGCGCCCAACAAGAAGGCACATCAGTTTATAAGAGAAACTCTAACAGACATGAGCAACTGAATTCCTCCAGCTCCATAATAGTTGGAGATTTTGACACTCCTTTGGCGGTGTTGGATAGATCCTCCAATAACATTCTGAGCAAAGAAATTTTAGATTTAAACCTAACCATCTAACATTTCAATTTAGAAGACATATACAGAACATTTCATCTGAGCAAAACTGAATACACATACTTCTCATTAGCCCACAGAACATAATCAAAAATCGATCACATTTTAGTCACAAGTCTAAACTCAGTAAATTTAAAGGAAAAGAAATTATTTCTTGTGTCTTCTCAGACCACCATGGAATAAAACTTGAGCTAAGTAACAACAGGAATCTGCATACTCATACAAAAACATGGAAGTTAAATAACATTACGCAGAATGATAGCTGGGTCAGAGATGAGATTAAGAAGGAAATTGCCAAATTT
The DNA here is from genome assembly GCF_027406575.1 of Nycticebus coucang. Taxonomy (NCBI): domain Eukaryota; kingdom Metazoa; phylum Chordata; class Mammalia; order Primates; family Lorisidae; genus Nycticebus; species Nycticebus coucang. Next base: position 76,131,869 of record NC_069793.1, read on the forward strand.
TTGGAACAAAACGACAATGAAGACATGAATTATCAGAACCTCTGGGATACCCCAAAAGGGAAATTATAGCACTGAAATCCTTCTTCAAGAGAACAGAAAGAGAGGAAGTTTACAACTTAATGGGACATCTCAAGCAACTGGAAAAGAAAGAATATTACAACCCCAAACCCAGTAGAAAAAAAGAAATAACCAAAATTAGAGCAGAATTCAATGAAATTGAAAACAAAAGAATTATACAAGAGATCAATAAATCAAAAAGTTGCTTTTTTGAAAAGGTCAATAAAATAGATAAACCTTTGGCCAACCTAATCAGGAACAAAAGAGTAAAATCTTTAATCTCATCGATCAGAAACAACAAAGATGAAATAACAACAGACTACTCAGAAATTCAAAAAATCCTTAATGAATATTACAAGAAATTTTATTCTCAGAAATATGAAAATCTGAAGAAAATTGACCAATACTTGGAAGCACGTCACGTTCCAAGACTTAGCCAGAATCAAGTGAAAATGTTGAACAGGCCCATATCAAGTTCTGAAATAGCATCAACCATACAAAATCTCCCTAAAAAGAAAAGCCCAGGACCAGATGACTTCACGTCCGAATTCTACCAAACCTTTAAAGAGGAATTAGTACCTATATTACTCAACCTGTTCCAGAATGTACAAAAAGGAGGACTACGCAACACGTTCTATGAAGCAAACATTACCCTGATCCCCAAACCAGGAAAATACCCAACAAGAAAAGACAATTATAGACAATATCACTAATGAATAGAGATGCAAAAATATTCAAAAAGATCCTAACAAACAGAATCTAGCAACACATCAAACATATTATACATCATGACCAAGTCAGTTTTATCCCAGGGTTTCAAGGCTGGTTCAATAACCATAAATCTATAAATATAATTCAGCACATAGACAAATTAAAAAACAAAGACCATATGATTCTCTCAATTGATGCAGAAAAACTTTTGATAATATCCAGCATCCAATCATGATCAGAAAACTAAAGAAAATTGGTATAGTAGGGATATTTCTTAAACTGACAGAGGCCATCTACAGCAACCCACAGCCAATATCGTATTGAGTGGAGTTAAACTGAAATCATTTCCACTCAGATCAGAAACCAGGCAAGGCTGCCTATTGTCTCCACTGCTCTTTAACATTGTAATGGAAGTTTAAGCCACCGAAATTAGGGAAGAAAAGGCGATCAAGGGTATCCATATAGGGTCAGAAGAGATCAAACTTTCACTCTTCGCAGATGATATAATTGTATATCTGGAAAACACCAGGGATTCTACTACAAAACTCTTAGAGGTGATCAAGCAATACAGCAGTGCCTCAGGTTACAACATCAACATTCATAAATCGGTAGCCTTTATATATACACTAACAATAGTCAATCTGAAAAAATAGTTAAGGACTCTATCCCATTCACAGTAGTGCCAAAGAAGATGAAATATTTGGGAGTTTATCTAACAAAGGACGTGAAAGATCTCAATAAAGAGAACTATGAAACTCTATGAAAAGAAATAGCTGAAAATGTTAACAAATGAAAAAACATACCATGCTCATGGCTGGGAAGAAACAACATTGTTAAAATGTCCATACTACCCAAAGCAATATATAATTTTAATGCAATTCCTATTAAAGCTCCACTGTCATACTTTAAAGATCTTGAAAAAACAATACTGTGTTTTATATGGAATCAGAAAAAACCTCAAATAGCCAAGACATTACTCAGAAATAAAAATAAAGCAGGAAGAATCACGCTACCAGACCTCAGACTATATTGCAAATCGATAGTGATCAAAACAGCATGGTAGTGACACAAAAACAGAAAAGTAGATATCCGGAACACTATTGAGAACCAAGAGATGAATCCAACTACTTACCATTATTTGATCTTTGACAAGCCAATTAAAACCATTCGGTTTGGAAAAGATTCCCTATTTAACAAATGGTGCTGGGTGAACTTGCTGGCAACCTGCAGAAGACTGAAACTGGACCTACACCTTTCACCATTAACTAAATAGACTCTCACTGGATTAAAGATTTAAACTTAAGACATGAAACTATAAAAATACTAGAAGAGAGTGCAGGGGATACCCTTGAAGAAATAGATATGGGCGTGTATTTTATGAGGAGGACCCCCAGCAATTGAAGCAGCTTCAAAAATACACTACTGGGACTTGATCAAACCAAAAATTTTCTGCACAGCCAAGAACACAGTAAGTAAAGCAAGCAAACAGCCCTCAGAATGGGAGAAGATATTTGCAGGTTATGTCCCCGACAAAGGTTTAATAACCAGAATCCATAGAGAAATCAAACGTATAAGCAAGAAAAGAACAAGTGATCCCATCACAGGCTGGGCAAGGGACTTGAGAAACTTCTCTGAAGAAGACAGGTGTGCGGCCTACAGACATATGAAAAAATGCTCATCATCTTTAATCATCAGAGAAATGCAAATCAAAACTATTTTGAGATATCATCTAACTCCAGTAAGATTAGCCTATATCACAAAATCCCAAGACTAGAGATGTTGGTGTGGATGTGGAGAAAAGGGAACACTTCTATACTGCTGGTGGGCATGCAAATTAATACATTCCTTTTGGAAAAATGTTTGGAGAACACTTAGAGATCTAAAAATAGACCTGCCATTCAATCGTATAATTCCTCTACTAGGCATATACCCAGAAGACCAAAAATCACATCATAACAAAGATATTTGTACCAGAATGTTTATTGCAGCCCAATTCATAATTGCTAAGTCATGGAAAAAGCCCAAGTGCCCATCGATCCACAAATAGATTAATAAATTGTGGTATATGTACACCATGGAATATTATGCAGCCTTATAGAAAGATGGAGACTTTACCTCTTTCATGTTTACATGGATGGAGCTGGAACATATTCTTCTTAGTAAAGTATCTCAAGAATGGAAGTAAAAGTATCCAATGTACTCAGCCCTACTATGAAACTAATTTATGGCTTTCACATGAAAGCTGTAACCCAGGATTAGGGGGAAAGAGTGGGGAGGGAGGGGGGAGGTGAGCAGAGGGAGGGCGATTGTTGGGATTACACCTGTGGTGCATCTTACAAGGGCATATGTGAAACTTAGTAAATGTAGAATGTAAATGTGTAACACAATAACTAAGAAAATGCCAGGAAGGCTATGTTAACCAGTGTGATGAAAATGTGTCAAATGGTCTATAAAACCAGTGTATGGTGCCCTATGACCACATTAATGTACACAGCTATGATTTAACAAAGAAAAATTAACAAAAAATGTTTTTAAAAAAGGAGAAACAATAGTCACTGATAGAAAAATTGTTCCTGAGGATAATGTTGAGGCAATTCATATGAAGCAGCTTTGTAAGGTGCTACACAAAGGCCACTTTGGCCATCATCTACTCAGTGCGATATAATCTGAAGAAGAAAGACTCCTTATCCAAAGCTTCTGCAGGGGCTGAGGGAGCAGATTCCTACATCGTGCAGAACTAAGAATAGTTTTATGTGATAACAGCAATCTGTTTAGGGATCTGAATTATCTCTAAATGTAGTAGGAATTTTGCTCAGGCAGATAGGAAGCCATGGGTACTAGAAGAAAAATGGAGAGTAGGAACCCAAAAAATAATTATGAAAGATTTGTTTCTTCCTTGCATACTGGAGGTACTGTAAAGATGCATTTTCTCTTACTAATATAAGTATTCATGAATTTAAAATGTTTTTTTGAGATTTTGTTGGACTATTGCTGTCCAGAGCACATGAAACTCAGGTAGCTCTACTTCAAGTACAGGCTGGGATATTAAGAATCCGCTAATGGGTTGATGTGTAATTATAATTATTTAGAAATAAAAAATTGAAAACAATCATATAAGATTCTAAGAAGATGGATGAAGGTACCAATATTAATGATATTCATACCTTTAGCCTGTATTTTAACTGAATTCTAGATTTAATATATAATTTAAACGCAATCCCTATCAAAGCTCCACTGTCATACTTTAAAGATCTTGAAAAAACAATACTTCATTTTATATGCAATCAGAAAAAAACTCGAATAGCCAAGACATTACTCAGAAATTAAAACAAAGCAGGAGGAATCACGCTACCAGACCTCAAACTTTACTACAAATCGATAGTGATCAAAATAGCATGGTACTAGCACAAAAACAGAGAAGTAGATGTCTGAAACAGAATAAAAACCAAGAGATGAATCCAGCTACTTACCGTTATTTAATCTCTGACAAGCCAATTAAAAACATTCAGTGGGGGAAAGATTCCCTATTTAACAAATGGTGCTGGGTGAACTGGCTGGCAACCTGCAGAAGACTGAAACTGGACCCACACCTTTCACCATTAACTAAGATAGACTCTCACTGGATTAAAGATTTAAACTTAAGACATGAAACTATAAAAATACTAGGGGAGCATGCATGGAAAACTCTTGAAGAAATCAGTCTGGGTGAGTATTTTATGAGGAGGACCCCCCGGGCGATTGAAGCAGCTTCAAAAATACACTACTGGGACTTGATCAAACTAAGAAGCTTCTGCATAGCCAAGAGCACAGTAAGTAAAGCAAGCAAACAGCCCTCAGAATGGGAAAAGATATTTGCAGGTTATGTCTCTGACAAAGGTTTAATAACCAGAATCCACAGAGAACTCAAACACATTAGCAAGAAAAGAACAAGGGATCCCATCGCAGGCTGGGCAAGGGACTTGAAGAGAAACTTCTCTGAAGAAGACAGGGGCACGGCCTTCAGACATATGAAAAAATGCTCATCATCTTTAATCATCAGAGAAATGCAAATCAAAACTACTTTGAGATATCATCTAACTCCAGTGAGACTAGCCTATATCACAAAATCCCAAGACCAGAGATGTTGGCACGGATGTGGAGAAAAGGGAACACTTTTGCACTGCTGGTGGGAATGCAAATTAACACATTCTTTTTGGAAAGAGAGATGGAGAACACTTAGAGATCTAAAAATAGATCTCCCATTCAATCCTGTAATCCCCCTACTGGGCATATACCCAGAAGACCAAAAATCACATCATAACAAAGATATTTGTACCAGAATGTTTATTGCAGCCCTATTCATAATTGCTAAGTCATGGAAAAAAGCCCAAGTGCCCATCGATACATGAATGGATTAATAAATTGTGGTATATGTACACCATGGAATATTATGCAGCCTTAAAGAAAGATGGAGACTTTACCTCTTTCATGTTTACATGGATGGAGCTGGAATATATTCTTTAGTAAAGTATCTCAAGAATGGAAGAAAAAGTACCCAATGTACTCAGTCCTACTATGACACTAATTTAGGGTTTTCACATGAAAGCTATAACCCAATTACAACCTAAGAATAGGGGGAAGGGGGAAAGGGAGGGGAGAGAGGGGGAAGGTGGGTAGAGGGAAGGGGATTAGTGGGATTACACCAGCGGTGCATTGTACAAGGGTATAGTGAAACTTGGTAAATGTGGAATGTGAGTGTCTTGGCACAGTAACTGAGAGAACGCCAGGAAGGCTATGTTAACCAGTGTGATGAAAGTGTGTCAAACGCTCTGTGAAGCTAGTGAATGATGCCCCATGATCATATCAATGTACACAGCTATGATTTAATAAAAAAAAAAAAGCTTCTGAACATCTCAACTTGAATTTTCCACACATATTCCAAACTAGTCACCCAAGTAGATTTATGAGAGTCATCTTTGTTTCCTCTTTATGGATGCTAATGAAAATTCCCTCACTCTTTCCTCATTTTCTGCTACATTTCTAGTTCAGTTCCTTATTACATACCTTCTAGATGACTGAGATAGTCTACTGGTTTGTTTTGTCTCTAAAATATAGCCATCCCCCTCATTTTATTCACCTACTAAATTGCTACCTAATTAGTTGCTCCAGAATAAAAATTTGGTCATTTTTGCTTCCTGCTTAAAATCCTTTAGTGTCTTAATATCTTGTAAGATCATTTATAAATGCCTGGGGATAATCTGTTTATAATTTGAACCTACTGTCATCTTTCACCTTATCAATACAGATGCACTTTTATTTCGACTTTTCAGAAAACAATTCACTGTTCCTTTTGCCATTTTCTAACTCCTTGCCTTCAAGCATTTTGAATCCTTTATTTGGAATGTCCTCCTATCCCTTCTTTTTCTTGCTAACTTTATTGTTCCTTTAGTTCATAGCTTGTGTCACCCGCTCTTGCAACTCATCTCAAACCCTCTGACACCATGGTGGTGTTACAGACTTTCCACCCCTGCATTCCTTTAACATGTCATTAAAACCTTCACTGTATCACATATGACATTGTCTTGCAACTAGTTGCTTAATATTCTGTCTCAGAAGAGGTCCATTTTTACCAAACATTGTAAATACCACTCCACATTGTCCTTAAGAATAATATTTTAGAAACAATTCTTATCACAGTGTATAAAGTTCTTTATAGTAATTCCCCTAACTTTCTAGCATAACTTCCTGATAAAATTTTGCACAGGATACCCCATTCTCCAAGGCCAGTAAACAATATATAGGTTTCCAAGATAGTACGCATTTATTATGATTCTTAATTCTGCCTGGGACATTAGTTTTGGGTCTTCTTCACTAAGTTCTTAAGATTATGTTCAAAAGCCTACCAAGATTCTTTTCCTCCCTTGTACTCAAAACCAACCCTCTACCTTCACCATAGTCTCCATTTCACTGTATAAAAGTCACTAGCTTCACTGTCGAGCACACTCAGTTTGAAGAAGCTCCAGGGAGGATCAGGTTGTTTTGACCTCAATATCTCCATCACCTATTCCCAAGACATGTCAGCCACAGAGCCCATGAGTAGAGGGTATGAGCTTTGGAATCCAAAAAGAACATTCACCAAGTCCTCTCCTGCCACATTCTCATGTGTAATCTTAAGTATTTCTAAATTCTTTAAACCTTAGTCCACTTGTGTATATAACTGGAATAAAAAATTACATCTTCTAATGTTATTGTTATAATAAACAAGATATGGTATATTAAAAGGTGCATCCTGTGCCTGGCACATTGTAAACACTGACCGAATGGTAGTCTAAGTCATACCATGGGCATTCAGTTACATTGTTGGGTGAATAAAAGATTGAATGACTGCAGGAACAGGCAGTGTCTGGATAAGTACATGTCAAAGGACAGAAAAGATGTGGGGAAGATATCCCAGATGAGAGAGAGAGAGATACCTGAAAAACAGTGGAAAAGGCTGCTGCACTGAGAGGCAGAGATGCTGGGAATGGAGGGTGGAGAGAGTGGAAGAAGGGATGTTTGTGAACGCTTGATATTTGGGTAAGCCTCACCTTATGCTTAAATCTATTCATGGATTGGATTGAGCCACCAAGTTTATTAATATAGACAGTCCAAATGCTCCTTTCTGATTCTACCAGGTTATTTTTTTCTGACAGCTCTCCCCACAATTAGCTACTCCTCAATCTTTTCTCTCTTCTTTTTCACTTCAATCCCTGGGGGATAATCTAATGGATTTCCTGTCATCACATTGTTATAATTATTTAGTGGCACTTTACACAGTCACTATGGGAGGGACCAAAAGATATAAAATATTTATGTGAAAAGGTGCTGTTTTGCTGAGTTAGTGTCTAAGGAAAACTTGCTCTTAGCCCCAAAACATTTGCTATTTGTACTACTTGCATCTTGAATGGCACTTTTTTTCTACTTTGTTCAAATGAAAAAGAAAAGAGTCACCAAGCCCTGAAGATTATTATTCAGACATTGGCTATCTTCACCACCAATCATTTGGGTATATTGTTCCCTTCCTCCTTCCCCACCATCTTCTTTTCCATCTTTCATGAATTTTTAATCCTTTGTACAGTAAATGGATTTGCTTTGCTATTGAACACCTGCTGTTTTTAAAGTTCTGTAGACATATCTATCCTGTCTTTACTTGTTATACCATCAGTAGAGAAATTGGAAATGGAGCACAGTATCACAACCACACACGCATACACACACACACACTCTCAACTTACACACATCCAGAATCTACTGCTGCTTTGAAATATTGATCTCACAGCAGAACTGTATATAGCTTAAAATAAACCATTAGCTACTGCAGCCCACGTGAAGAGTACGTGCAGGAACTATGACAAATGGATTGTCTTTTCCCCATTTGTAATGTACTGGATTGTGTAGAGGATGACAAAGAACTCATGTCACAATCTCATCTGCCTCTACTGCTTGGAAGATGATGAGTTAGCTCTTTTCTCAGAGCAGTTTGAAAGTTACTTTTCTGAAAATGAAGGCATGAAATCTCTATGTCATACTTTGCATAGTCCTTGGTATTTTGGATCCAACTTCTATGAAGGCTAAGATTGAATATTTATCATACTATAGATAATGTATTTTATTTATTGTATATCCTCTAACACAGACTATGAACCCTTTGCAGATAGGACAAGTGGAATTTATTCTCATCATGTTTACTGTATCAGAAGATTATCTTGTTTACCTACTATGAGCCAGGCAATACTATGAGTACTTTTTCAATATAAATTTATATATATACATAATATGTATATAATAAAAATATAAATGAGTTATAGCTCATTTAATCCTCTTAATAGTCCTATGATTTAGGGATTATTATTATCCTTATTTTTCAGACCAGAAAACTGAGGCTCAGAGGAATTAAGTATTGATCCTGGACAAGGATCATGAGTAAAGAAATAGAGAAGGTGGGAATGAAATCCAGTCTGTCAGGCTCCAGAGCCTCTGCTTTGAAGTACTTTTACATTCTTGAAGTGAAAATAATTGTTTTTTAAGACATGGTCTCATAGTGCATTGCCATGATCATAGTTCACAGCAACCTCAAATTCTTAGGCTCAAGCCTACCTCTTGCCTCAGCCTCCCAAGTAGCTAAGGCTACAGGTGTCCATCACTATATCAGCTAATTTTTCTATTTTTGGTAAATCAGCTCCCATAAGTTTCCCTCATATACTTACCTATTTACCTTCTTACAATTTCAAATAGGTAAATATTTACCTATTTACCTTCTCACCTAAAATCCTTTCCCTTTGTCTTGTCACTTCTCTATAGATTTATTGTTTTTTGAGGTTTTTTAATTTCAAATTAATATGAGGGTACAAATTCTTAGGCTACATCATTTTTTCTTTTTTTTTATTGTTGGGGATTCATTGAGGATACACAGAACCAGTTTACCTTGATTGCTTTTGTTAGATAAAGATCCTCTTACAATTGTGTCCCACCCCCAAAAGGTGTACCACAGCCCTTATCCCCCCAAACCCTCCCTCCTTCCCTTTCTCAGCTCTCTCCATCTCCCACCCCCACTGTGTATTAGGACCTTAATTGTCCTCATATCAAAATTGAGTACATAGGATTCTTGTTTCTTATTGTTTTCAATTATAAGGTTCAAGTTGTAGTTGAGCCCTTCACCTAGGGAGCGTGCTGCACACCCTCACATTGTACACATTAGGTGAGACCTAGCCAAATGCCCTCCCTCCTCCCACCAATCTCCTCCCCACCTCCTTTCTTCTCCCTCTTTCTAGATGATAATTATATTTTGTGTGGGTGTGTAGTTGTCTATATATTGGTTTCATATTAGCATTGAGTACATTGGAATTGTTTTTTCCATTCTTGAGTACTTTACTAAGAAAAATGTGTTTCAACTCCATTAAGGTAAACATAAGAGATGTAAAATTTCCATCTTTTCTTATGGCTGAATGGTACTCTGTGATTCAATTGATGCAGAAAAAAAGGCTTTTGACAATATTGCTCTTCATTAAGATGCTATACATGTTCTAATCACCATCTGAATTGCTCATCACTGAATTTCTCCCACATGTATGCTTCATGTGTTAGTAAATTGTTTTTGTCTTCTTAATTAGACTTAACCAGTTTAATTTCCAGATGCCAGCTGGAGAACCCAGGAGGGTAGAGAAAAAAGTTCTTCCTCCCCATAGACTGGCCTATACCATGTGTTAGGTAAATGACACCTCTAGCTATAAAATCAAATGGTCTATCTTTTAATTATTTCTTTTTTCTTCTTTTTATTAAATCATAGCTGTGTACATTAATGTGATCATGCGGCACCATACACTGGTTTTATAGACCGTTTGACACATTTTCATCACACTGGTTAACATAACCTTCCTGGCATTTTCTTAGTTATTGTGTTAAGACATTTATATTCTACATTTACTAAGTTTCACATGTACCCTTGTAAGATGCACCGCAGGTGTAATCCCACCAATCACCCTCCCTGCACCCATTCTTTCCCCTCCCTCCCCTCCCTCTCCCCCTTCCCCATATTCTTAGGTTATAACTGGGTTATAGCTTTCATATGAAAGCCATAAATTAGTTTCATAGTAGGGCTGAGTACATTGGATACTTTTTCTTCCATTTTTTTTATTATTTCTGATACCACATATAAGGCAAAATTGTATCATATGTGGCTTCTACCAGTAGGTCTACCTCTTCACTTCTAGGTCTTATAAATCTTGAATTTATGTTTTATGTGAATGTGAGAAAATATGAGAATTGTGGTGTTTCCTGCAACCTAAAATGCATTTTTCCCCAGTATTTATTTGGTTAAATTAGCGTATGCTAAATATTCATTTGTATGTCCTTCTGTATAACCACTATAGAATTCTCAAACAGAATATTTTAATAGCTGCAAAAAGCATTTATCATGTAGCTTTACTCTAATTTATGTAGTAGTTCCTTATTGTTAGAAACTTAATTTTTCTCTATTTTTATTACAAATGCATTTTTACAAAGATCTGGATATATATTTCTGATAATTCTCTTAGACTCAGTTACTAGAAACAAAATTATTGTTCACTATGTGTACAAAATTATTTTCTGTTCTGCCATCACATTGTCATCTACAATAAGTTTTTGTTATTTTTATCTTCACTGATTTGAGGATATTTTAAAATAATTTTACCTTATAAATTATTTATTTAAAAATTTGACTAAACTTCTTAGCAGAATTCTTCTTGGAGTTTCAATGTATAGAATTAGTATGAAAAAGGTAGGGCTTGGGCAGTGCCTGTGGTTCAGTGGGTGGGCACCAGCCCCATATACCAAGGGTGGTGAGTTCAAACCCAGCCCCCGGCCAAACTGCAACAACAACAACAACAACAAATAGCTGGACATTGTGGTGGGCACCTATAGTCCCAGCTATGTGGTAGGCTGAGGCAAAGGAATTTTCTAAGCCCAAGAGCTGGAGGTTGCTGTGAGCTGTGATGCTCTATTGAGGATGACAAAGTGAAACTCTGTCTCTAAAAAATAATAATAATAATAAAAGGGAAGGACTTGTATTGGTGTAGTTGCCCAGAACCGTCTTTTCTGTTTTGTAGAGACTGCTCTGGGGAAATCAGTACTGGAGCTTTGAAAGAATTATCTAGTTGTAAACACCAGAAAAAGGAGACATTTTTATAAATGAAATATTCTCTTTAAAAGGTGATGATTCCTGCAGGATAAGGAAGCAAGAAAATTTAACAGTTAAAAAAAAAAAAGAAAAAGAAAACCAGAGGTAATTCAGCCTAGGAGCTACACTAATAAACACCTAAGTACATAAAAATTAACATATGCTGGAACAATTATCTTTTAATTGTTTACAGCAGGCTCCATGGGAACTCAGCAGCCTAAAAACATCAAGAACTGTTAGAAACGTGAGTGTATTTTGACTAGATTATAAAAAAAAATTAATAAATACATTAAGATTACTGTAATTAAAATGGTCTGCTAAATGCAATCATCTCTCTAGAGTTGAGGAAGAAATTCTATATGAGGCTATATTCTGAGTAATCACAGATAAATGGAATAGAATTTGAGAAAAAATAGAAAGAACGGACCTGGTTAAGGTTAAATTTAGCTGGTAATAATGTTGCTGTGACATTGGGCAAACCCATATAGGCAATCTGTCTGTTTCTTCTCTTATTAGATGAGAACATGTAATAAATGCTACCTGCTGCTTGGTGTTTTTACAACATGAAAAATAAAAGAAAGAGATTTAGTTGCATATTAACAATGCAAATTTGAAAAATCATAGTTATTTTCTAATCATATATGAACAAAATTGGTAGAAAATATTTTTAATTAATATTTACAAAGCATACAATTTGAAAGGAAATAATTCCTTTAGACATGAAATTTATTCTCTCCATGTTCAATAAAAGATGTATTTGCAGATCTGTATAAATTCACCTATTGACATTTTTATTAAACACACATGTGTTCAAATCTGAATTAACATCTACCAAATAATATAAAAACTTCATGTCTAGTATCAGAAGGTACAGAATTGATTACTACCCTCAATCTTTTTATGGCCATATGCACTCAGACAACTCATTTCTCTTTTCTACTTCCTCCATTCTACTCACCTATAAATCAGTTTCTGTAATAAATCTTACTTCTCAGAATTCAAGACAGGATAAAAATATGATAATGTATGAGAATACATTTCATAAACTATAAGGTGTTTGCAAATGTCATTGTGTATTCAAGAGAAGTTGGGGGGGAAAGATTCAAGCTCTTTTTCTGATACTGTTACAAAGTCCCTGTGTGTCTAGACATGAACATTACTGAAAATCTAGTTGGGAAATACTTCTTCTGCTCTCAGAAAATGTTCAACCTAGCAATTATTCATGCACAAGCACTCAGAGGTCCTTTTCAAGTCTGACCCAAATCTTTCTTTTCTATTCTCTCATTTCCATTAATCCAAATTATATCATCGCTTACCCTGTTTCTTCACTGAACAGTTATGTTAATAGAGTATTGTAATATAATATATCCCCATGATACACACAATGTTTTATTTTGTCCTTTTTTTAGAATAGAATCTGTGTTGTTTGCCATGTTACTTTGAAGTACCACTCACACAAGGTATAAATTGTATTTCCTTAATGTATTAATGTTGAGCTTTCTCATGCTTCAGCCATTGAAATGAGGGAGTTTCAATGAGCTAATTTTCTCCACAGCCTCAACATTTAGCACATGTTCCTACTATTTTTCTGGGACTCCTGTGTTCTACTATGAAAAGAACCTACCCAAGATAACCTCTACTCCAAAGAGAATGTGGAGAAATACAGAGAATGTTAGCAGTATGTTTAAATTTTAAGAAACTGACAAACTGTTTTCCAGATAATTCTTTTCATTTTCCATTCCCATCAGCAATGCACGAACATGGTACAAACCACTTTCCAACTTTTTCATTTTATCCATCCTGATGGATGTGTATTGGTAATACATTTATGATTTTAATTTACATTTTCCTGATGACTAAAAATGTTGAGCAGCTTCATATGCTCGTTGGGCATCTATATATCTTCTTTTGTAAATGTGTGTTTAAATCTTTTGCCTAGTTTTTGTTTGCCTTTCTTATGGATTGTGTTTTTCATGTACTCTGAATGCAATCCCTGTATTAGCTACATGGAGATGTACAGTATAAACAGATGTGTGTGTGTATGTGTGTGTGACTATAAACTGGACTGGAATCCATCAGCTCATTCTTCACCAATTGTCTTTCTTTTCTTCAGATTGCATAATTTCAATTGAGTTACCTTCAAGTTCATTCTCTTTTCTTCAATGTTTTTTTGCCATCTGAACTTATTTTTGAAATTTTTATTTAATTATGGTACATTTCAGATATAGAAGTTCCTTTTCCATAGTTTCCATATTGTTGAGATTTCCTTCATGCTCACTCATTAAAACTATTTCTTTAATTTGTTGAACATATACTCTTTTAATTATATAAACACAATCATTACAGATGCCTTAAAGTCTTCCTACTAATGAAACATCTGTGGTTGTTCAGAGTTATTTCAGAAGATAGCAAACTCAAAAGTCTTAACTTATGCAGGTATGTCTATGCAGGTTAGAGTCTTTTATTATCTCTATTTCAGGCTAGGTCTCTAGAGTTTCCTCTTCACTTGCATATATAATAGAGACAAAATATAGGCAAACTTTGTGCATAGATTTAGAATTCTTCCCTTTAGAAGCTTCCCTCATTTTAGAATCTCATTTATCCCTGATCCCTATATTTGTAACCTCAAGTTGATCTACCTGTGGTTTTTGATTGCCATTACCAGGAAATTAGGAATGGAAAAAAATGGGAGAAAAAGTAGCCACAAAGTCATAGCTCTTAGCTCTTGCAGTTGAAGTTTTCAAGAACAAACTCTTTACCGGGTTCCATCTGCTTTTTAATATACCGGTGTCTTTAATATACTTTTTTCTCCAATTTTATATAACCTGTGAGAGTTTAGTGATGATTTATTCCACTAACATTACTGGAATTCACTTTAATATGTCATTACATTTAATGAAAACCAATTTAGTACTCTGTGTGTCTTTAGCATTAAAAAAAAAAAGTCCTTTATAAGTCACCATGGAAAAATATGCCTGAGAAAAACCCACGATGTGATTTTTTTCCCTAATCTGTGGTGTTCTTTGTTGACTATTATTCAGCAAGTTGCTGACATCCAATCTATTGTAGATTAGATAAAAAATGCACCAGGGACCCTTACAACACAGCTGAAAATTACATCTACCTCCATGAAGTAATTGACTGAATGACAACATTTTCCACATAATCTAGTTAAACCGAAATTAAACCTTACAGACATTGGCCTTTCTATTTTTTTTTTTTTTTTGCTATAGTGAAATCCAGCCAACTCATTCATTTCCTTTGCCTATTTATTTATGTTTCCAAATTGCTAAACACACACTGCATTTGGCTAGATAATTGTATAAATTTTACTGCAGAAAATATAATGCCAGCAAGATAATTCTCCTGAGTTATAATTGCTTTTAATTCACGCCAAAGATCAATAGCATTAAAAGTGCATATGCCTATTTATAAATAAAAATGTACATATAATTATATGTCATCTATCTATGTACATCAAAACTTTTATCTTGCTTTCTTATGACTATATGGTCTAGATACGGCATAAAGTGCATAAAGTATAAAAAAAATTACTTCAAATTAGAGTGACAACATGTAAAAAGTTATGCTATCCTTGATACAAATTTAAACAACCACAATTAATAAATTCAATCTTATGGAAACATTCTTTCAAACTATGGAGCTGAAAGAGTAGTAAAAAAGTGGTATCAGTGAGATGGCAGAATAAAAGTGTCCATTGTTTTTCCCCTCATGGAAACATCAATTTAAGCAGCTATTCACATTAGAAAATACCTTAACAAGAGATAAGGGCTCCAGGGGAGAGATTACAGCACCTAAGTAGAGCACAGAAATAAGACATACTTAGGAGGACAGGAAGAACAATTTCCTTCCTTCCATTCTTTTCCTTTCCTTATCACTCTTCCCAAAATCCCACATAGCACGAGAGATGCCCTCCACGTGGGGAATGAAAATGAAGTAGCACCTACCTTTGCTTCAGATCCCAGCATCTGGCCTTCCTTTAGTGAACCCCACACTAGGGTAGTGCCTGTAGAACCCCAGCTTTAGGTCAACACCTGAGGACCCATGGTCCAGAACCACTACAGTTCTAGGCCAGTCCCTGTGGCTGTGGGTCTTAGGCCAGGTCCTCTATTTCTCTCCAGTAAACATTGAAGCTCCAGGCCAGCTCAGCAAACTCAGTTTCAAGCCTTTATCAGCTCCAGGTTGACCACTGACTAGACTTCAGGCCAGCACAGGCCACAGGTCCAGTCCCTTGAAACCAGGAACTGGGCTGCTCCTGAGGACCTAGGTACCAGAACTTTTATATACGTCATATACAAAAATTAACAAAAAACGGAGTAAGGACCTAACTGTAAATAAGACATGGAACTATAAAACTCTTAGAAGGAAACACACTAGGAAAAGCTTCGTGACACTTTATATGGCTGTGATTTCCTAGATGTAACACCAAAGACACAGACAACAAAAGAAAAATAGACAAATGGGACTATATTAAGTTTAAAAACTTAACTTGTGGCAAAGGAAATAAATGAAAAAACAGCCTACAGAATGGGAGAATATATTTGCAAACCTTATATCTGATAAGGGAATAATATCAAGAATATATAGACAACACATACAGCTCAACAACAAAAAATAAGCTAATGGGAAAATAATTTGAATAGATGTTTTTTCCACAGAAAATTTACAAATAGCCAGCAAGCATATGGAAAGATACTCAACACCACTGATCGTCAGGAAAATTAGAACCAAAGCTACAATGACAAAGGACCTCACAACTGTTAGGGTGGCATCTAATGAAAAATAAAACACAGAAAAATAACAAGGGCTGGTAACAATGTGGAGAAATTGGAAGGATTGGCCAATATATACCATGATGACTATAGTTAATAGTACTGTGCTGCACACTAGAAATTTGCTAAAGATTTCAGGTTCTTTCATCATACACACACACAGATAATGGTAGCATCAACTCCACTCCATTCTCATGGACTTCATGCTTTGGCCTTATAAAACCAATTGTGATAGCTGAGCAGTTTATGCTTAATCACATCTTTTAACCTTTATAGTTCTTGTTTCCTTTCCATTATATGCCTAACCTCTCACCCCTTTTATTTTATGTTTTGGAAAACTTTGCTTTTTAAACCCTCTATAAAAGTCCTATTTACTGATCAGATACCATCTCTTTTGGGACACCTTTAATTATTTTACAAACAGAAAATCACTCATCTTTCCACAAAAATGGCTGTTGATAAAATCAACATAGGCTAAGACATTTCTCAGCTCAGTTTCAGCTGGACAATTACTTCAAAGTGAATCAAGAAGAAAAATAGTGTAAAGCAGCTCACGTATTTACTCCCAACCTAGTGATATCTATTAAATGTATTAAGGTGCAGAACAAGAGGACAGAGAGGAATCAAGGTGATTGCAAGCCTTATTTAGGCAAAGTTGACTACCAAGGCTTTATCTGAAGTTTCTTTCTCTTTCAAAAGGAAAACAAACATGGAAAATGATAGAAATCATTTCTGACTCTCTATTCTTTATGTTCCCCAAGTATTCTTTTTATGTGTCTGAATTTTCCTGATTTCCTTAATTTTTTTTTGTTCCCATTACAGATGCCATTTAATTTCTACTTTGATCCAGGTCCAGGCAATTGAGTTTTATGCAATAAGGAGAACCAGACTCCAGGCTTTTAGGTCCCCTCTGCACTTCCTGAGGGGAAACATCTAGCACTAATATTTGTGTAGGTGATCAAAGTGCTTATCTCATTATCTTTACCCCAATCATATATACTGGTACTTGAGTTACCTGATCTGTGTCAGTCACCTCTGATATGTGAGTGTTCCTTAAACCAAACACCTTGTCACATTTATCTCTGTATTCTGCTGTTAGTACAGCACTTTGCACACATTAGTCACTTAAATAAATTCTAATGAAAGACAAAATCCATAAAAGTGGAAGGCAAAGAGCAGAACAAAACCATAAGATCTATTTGTGAGGCAAATATTTTTCAAATATTGGGTGGCAAAGAAGAAATGTAATAATCCCTCAAGTTGTCAGAATACAGCTTACCTAACATCATGGTTTGGGATGGGTGCCCTCTGGATACTTTTTAGGGGTGCGGCAGATGGAGGAATTTATTTTAGAAACTTGGTACTACAAAGGAGAAAAATGACCTGAAAGGGCTTTTGGAAGGAGTCATTTCACTCAAAAAAACAAGTAAATCTGGTTCAGACCTTTGTACTTTCCCATTCTGTCTACTTCTAAACATAGCAGTTCATTCTTCTTGTGGTTTTAGCTCTTAGGTAGGCTGGGAACCCCAATAGCACAGACTTGGAGAAAAAAGAAAGTCATAGAGACAATTTGCAAAGAGGGCTGGTGAGGGCGGCACCTGTGGCTCAGTCAGTAAGGTGCCGGCCCCATATACCGAGGGTGGCGGGTTCAAACTCGGCCCTGGCCAAACTGCAACCAAAAAATAGCCGGGTGTTGTGGCGGGCGCCTGTAGTCCCAGCTGCTCGGGAGGCTGAGGCAAGAGAATCGCTTAAGCCCAGGAGTTGGAGGCTGCTGTGAGCTGTGTGAGGCCACAGCACTCTACCGAGGGCCATAAAGTGAAACTCTGTCTCTACAAAAAAAAAAAAAGAGGGCTGGTGAATCTGACAAGGCTTTGGAGTTAGTACTGGAGAAAGGCATATAATAGTTTTATATTCAGTTCCCCCAAACACTGAATCTGTTAAAGAATTGGTTATAAATTCTAAGACAATTTTTTTAATCACCAAGGAAAAAACATAGAAAGGTCAAGTGATATTAGTCACATTCAGATATTTTCTTCTTAAGAAAATGAACACATTCATTAAAACTTTTTTTCATTTTTTTTTACTGACTAGATTAGCTTACTGAAAATTAGTCTATTTGCTTTACCCTTATAAATTTTTGTGATCTTTTTTCCATGTAAATTGTAACAAAAGAAAGTAAACAGCAAGTCACATTCACTTATGAGACATATAATAACCTAGAAAGCCAAACATTCTATATATTCAAACGGTCTAGAAACTAGTGTATGGTGCCCCATGATTACATTGATGTACACAGCTATGATTTAATAAAAAAGAAAAAAGATAAGTGAACAATGTAGTCAATCCTATTCATTATTAAATGGGAACAGAAACAAAATAATGGTAATCTGAAGGGAAAAGTGCCAGCACAATGCAATCCTAAAGAATAAACTGGATTTGAAAATTTATGCCTTTTATCACACAAGTATTTCAGGAGAAGAAGTAGTGGCATAATTATTTTAATAAATATAGTACTGATCCAATAAGAGCAAAATAGGGAAAGAAAACAGCCTAATTTCAGTAATAATTGCTCTTATGCTTGTATTTTAAAATGCCTTCATGTGGGCTTCCGGACAAGATGGTGGACTGAAGCCACTTCCCACAGAGGCTCCCATCCAGAAAGAGAGTTAAGGGACAAAAATTTAGCAGGTAACCTGGTGGATCTGAGCTGCACCAAGAGAGAAGGCTGAAGAATGCACATCAACCACGCTGAGGTGAGCTGCGACCACAAGGATGCAAACAAAAGGTACAAAACCCATCACCAAGCGGACATGAGTCCCCCTCCCCCATGAGACCGGCTCAAGAGCCCCACAAACAAACAAACGGGCAGAAATCAAAGACCCTCCCACTACACTCCAGAGGTTCCCTCAGACGCAGAGTGGCGGCTGTCTTCTGGCAGTGGTGCAGCCGGGCATAAAACTGTGTGGAACTGAGTGTGCTCACTACCTACAGCTCTGGGCTCCCAGCACTCTCCTTCCCCTCACTCAGATCTGCAGGCCTGTCCCCCAGGAGTCCGGATTCTTAGGTGATTTCTCCGTAGGGTGTGGACAATGACTGAGCTGCACTGACTCCGGGGTGCGTGAGCAAGGAGAGGACGATTGGATAGAAGGGAGCCACTCCAGAGCAGCTGTTCCCTCAGACACAGAGAGGTGCCTGAGGGAACAGCTCCAGAGCGGAGGTTCCCTCAGACACGGAGTAGCTGCTGTCTTCGGGCAGCAGTGCAGCCAGACATAAAACTGTGTGGAACTGTTTGTGCTCACTACCTACAGCTCTGGGCTCCCAGCACTCTCCTTCCCCTCACTCTGAGACCTGGAGGCCTGTCCCCCAGGAGTCTGGATTTTGGGTGATCTCTCAAGGGGTGTGGACAGAGCATAAACTGTGGCTGGACAGTGCTGACTCTGGGGCACAAGAGCTGTTTTATTCTAACAACAAAATGGCTCAATCTGGATATTCTAAAGCCACAACTTCTGTCTCCCTGGGCAACCAGAGGAGGCCACCCGTGAGTAAACGATTTGCCTGAGGCTACTCACAAACCCGGGAAGCTTCCAGGGCTGGGCCGACTCAGAGAGGTAACCGAATACCAACCTCCAGCAGCAAAGACAGGACCTTGAAACTCAGAACAGCTTCTCTTCTGCAGATGATTTTAGCAGGAACTGAGACAGAAACCTGCAAAGTTGTTCTGTTCTGTTCTGTTCTGTTCTGTCAGTAACATCAATCAGGAGCAGGGCTAAACCTGAGTGAACACCCCCCACATTCATCAAGTGCCCAAGGATGTCAGGCCTCACTGCCTCCTACTAGATAGCAGCAGAGTGCAGAGGCCTGGCAGATTTCCTTGCAATTTAGGCAGGTACAAACCCCTGGAGTATCTTTTCACTGCAGACAACTGGGTTACACATCTACAGAAATATCAGTGACTGGATCCGACAGAGGGGCAAGGTGGGGAAGGAGGTATCAACCTTCCCTCACTGATCTATTTGCTAGGTGGCTCCTCCTGACTCCACACTGCACTGGAGAAAGCCATATCAGATTAGTCACCAGACCCCTGTGATCCAGTTCCCAGAGACCTCTTGAAATTTCCCACCTGAGACAGGTGCTGACTGAGACAATTGATTTGGACCTTTTGAACTGAACCAATAGACTGAGGACTTTTCAGGTGGTGCCCTGGGTGTGCGGTTGTAGGAAGGTTTGATTTTCCTTTTCCAATTGGTGCCAGAGGTGGGGGGGGTGACTTAATTGCTGGTTTTTCTCCACAGCTGAAACTTCAACCCAGAGTAAATGTTTCACTAGGGTTGAACAGAAACCAGCAGAAAACAAGACAGAAACAACACTGTATGGGCACAGGACCTCGACAAAGCCCCAGGGGAAAAACCAAAGGGAGTAAAACAACCATGGGGTGGAATCAGCGGAAAAACTCTGGTAACATGAATAACCAGAATAGATCAACCCCCACAAGGAAAGATATGGCAGATGTAACTGAAGATCCCATACATAAACAACTGGCTGAGATGTCAGAAATCGAATTCAGAATTTGGATGGCAGACAAGATTAATAAAGTGGAATTAGGAATTTGAGGAGAAATTCAAAAGTCGTCTCAAGAATTTAATGAATTTAAAGACAAAACCACCAAACTTAGACACACTGAAGCAAGAATTTGCAGCCCTCAAAGATATGAAAAATACAGTAGAATCCCTCAGCAACAGAATGGAGCAAGCAGAAGTAAGGATTTCTGAAAACAAAGATAAAGCCTTTGAACACTCCCAAACTCTCAAAGAGGAAGAGAAATGGAGAGCAAAAGCGGATCATTCTCTCAGAGAGCTCTGGGATAATTCAAAGAAGGTCAATATACGAATAATTGGAATTCCTGAAACTGATGAAGTGGCCTCGATGGGCACAGAGGCCGTTCTACATGAAATTATGAAAGAGAATTTTCCTGACATGCTTAGAGATTCTAAAATTCAGAAAGCAGACAGCTTCAGCACCCCAGCATGATTCAACCCCAATAAGTCATCCCCCAGGCATATCATAGTTAACTTCACTAAAGTTAATATGAAGGAGAAAATCATCAAAGCTACCAGGTGAAAGAAAGCCATTACATACAAAGGGAAGAATATTAGAATGACTGCAGATCTCTCTGCTGAAACTTTTGAAGCCAGAAGAGGGCAGTAACTTTTAATCTCCTAAAGCAAAATAACTTTCAACGCTGGATCTTGTATACAGCTAAACTGAGTTTTATTTATGATGGAGAAATTAAATATTTTAATGACATTCGTATGCTGAAGAAATTTGCCATAAGTAAACCAGCTCTTCAGGACATTCTCAGACCTATCCTCCATAATAATCCACTTAATCCTACACCACAAAAGTAAACTGAATCAGAAACTGCAGATCAAACTCCAACTTCTACACTGGCAAAAGGATTAAAAATGTCCACTGGACCTTTGAAAAACTAGATACCCAAAATTTCACCAGACTTATCAACACTCTCCATTAATGTGAATGGATTAAACTGCCCTCTAAGGAGGCATAGATTAGCTGACTGGATATATAGATGCAAAAATATTCAACAAGATCCTAACAAACAGAATCCAGCAACACATCAAACAAATTATACATCATGACCAAGTTGGTTTTATCCCAGGGTGTCAAGGCTGGTTCAATATACGTAAATCTATAAATGCAATTCAGCACATAAACAAATTAAAAAACAAAGACCATATGATTCTCTCAATCGATGCAGAAAAAGCTTTTGATAATATCCAGCATACCTTCATGATCAGAACACTCAAGTAAATTGGTCTAGAAGGGACTTTTCTTAAACTGATAGAGGCCATCTACAGCAAACCCACAGCCAATATCATATTGAATGGAGTTAAATTGGAATCATTTCCACTCAGATCAGGAACCAGACAAGGCTGCCCATTGTCTCCATTGCTTTTCAACATTGTAATGGAAGTTTTAGCCACCGCAATTAGGGAAGAAAAGGTGATCAAGGGTATCCATATAGGGTCAGAAGAGATCAAACTTTCGCTCTTTGCAGATGATATGATTGTGTATCTGGAAAACACCAGGGACTCTACTACAAAACTCCTAGAAGTGATCAAGGAATACAGCAGCGTCTCAGGTTACAAAATCAACATCCATAAATCGGTAGCCCTTATATACACCAACAACAGTCAAGTTGAAAAAGCAGTTAAGGACTCTATCCCACTCACAGTAGTGCCAAAGAAGATGAAATATTTGGGAATTTACCTAACAAAAGACGTGAAAGATCTCTATAAAGAGAACTATGAAACTCTAAGAAAAGAAATAGCTGAAAATGTTAACAAATGGAAAAACATACCATGCTCATGGCTAGGAAGAATCAACATTATCAAAATGTCCATACTACCCAAAGCAATATATAATTTCAACACACTCCCTATTAAATCTCCACTGTTATATTTTAAAGATCTTGAAAAAACATTACTTCGTTTTATATGGAATCAGAAAAAACCTCGAATAGCCAAGACATTACTCAGAAATAAAAACAAAACAGGAGGAATCACACTACCAGACCTCAGACTTTAAAACAAATCGATAGTGATCAAAACAGCATGGTATTGGCACAAAAACAGAGAATAGATGTCTGGAATAGAATAGAGAACCAAGAGATGAATCCAGCTACTTACTGTTATTTAATCTTTGACAAGCCAATTACAAACATTCAGTGGGGAAAAGATTCCCTATTTAACAAATGGTGCTGGGTGAACTGGCAGGCAACCTGCAGAAGACTGAAACTGGACCCACACCTTTCACCATTAACTAAGATAGACTCTCACTGGATTAAAGACTTAAACTTAAGACATGAAACTATAAAAATACTAGAGGAGAGTGCAGGAAAAACCCTTGGAGAAATTGGTCTGGGTGAGTATTTTATGAGGAGGACCCCCCGGGCAATTGAAGCAGCTTCAAAAATACACTACTGGGACTTGATCAAACTAAAAAGCTTCTGCACAGCTAAGAATACAGTAAGCAAAGCAAGCAGACAGCCCTCAGAATGGGAGAAGATATTTGCAGGGTATATCTCTGACAAAGGTTTAATAACCAGAATCCACAGAGAACTCAAACGCATCAGCAAGAAAAAAAACAAGGGATCCCATCGCAGGCTGGGCAAGGGATTTGAAGAGAAACTTCTCTGAAGAAGACAGGCGCACGGCCTTCAGACATGTGAAAAAATGCTCATCATCTTTAATCATCAGAGAAATGCAAATCAAAACTACTTTGAGATATCATCTAACTCCAATGAGACTAGCCTATATCACAAAATCTCAAGACCAGAGATGTTGGCGTGGATGCGGAGAAAAGGGAACACTTCTGCACTGCTGATGGGAATGCAAATTAATACATTCCTTTTGGAAAGATATATGGAGAACACTCAGAGATCTAAAAATAGATCTGTCATTCAATCCTGTAATTCCTCTGCTGGGCATATATCCAGAAGACCAAAAATCACAACATAACAAAGATATTTGTACCAGAATGTTTATTGCAGCCCAATTCATAATAGCTAAGTCATGGAAAAAGCCCAAGTGCCCATCGATCCACGAATGGATTAATAAATTGTGGTATATGTATACCATGGAATACTATGCAGCCTTAAAGAAAGATGGAGACTTTACCTTTTTCAGTTTACATGGATGGAGCTGGAACATATTCTTCTTAGTAAAGTATCTCAAGAATGGAAGAAAAAGTACTCAATGTACTCAGCCCTACTATAAAACTAATTTGGGGCTCTCACATGAAAGCTATAACCCAGTTACAACTTAACAATAGGGGGAAGTGGGAAAGGGGGGCTGGGTAGAGGGAGGGGGATCGGTGGGATCACACCTGTGGTGCATCTTACAGGGATATTTGCGAAACTTGGTAGATGTAGAATGTAAAGGTTTTGGCACAGTAACTGAGATAACGCCGGAAAGGCTATGTTAACCACTGTGATAAAAATGTGTCAAACGGTCTATGAAGCGAGTGTATGATGCCCATGATCATATCAATGTATACAGTTATGATTTAATAAAAATAGAAAAAAAAGGATACGTTAAGAAATTGGATGTATTTTAAATTGTGTATAGAAATAGCACATTGTATCTCTACTTGCAATAATGTGCAGAGATGTAATTTAATAAAAAAAAAAAAAAAGAAAAACAAAGACAATATGATTCTCTCAATCGATGCAGAAAAAGCTTTTGATAATATCCAGCATACCTTCATGATCAGAACACTTAAGAAAATCAGTATAGAAGGACATTTCTTAAACTGATAGAGGCCATCTACAGCAAACCCACAGCCAATATCATATTGAATGGAGTTAAATTGGAATCATTTCCACTCAGAACAGGAACCAGACACGGCTGCCCATTGTCTCCATTGCTTTTTAACATTGTAATGGAAGTTTTAGTCACCGCAATTAGAGAAGAAAAGGCAATCAAGGGTATCCATATAGGGTTAGAAGAGATCAAACTTTCACTCTTTGCAGATGATATGATTGTGTATCTGGAAAACACTAGAACTCTACTACAAAACTCCTAGAAGTTATCAAGGAATACAGCAGTATCTCAGGTTACAACATCGACATTCATAAATTGGTAGCCTTGTTATATACTAACAATAGTCAAGTTGAAAAAAAAGTTAAGGACTCCATTCCATTCACAGTAGCGTTAAAGAAGATGAAATACTTGGGAATTTATCTAACAAAGGACGTAAAAGATCTCTATAAAAAGAACTATGAAACTCTGAGAAAAGAAATAGCTGAAAATGTTAACAAATGGAAAAACATACCATGCTCATGGCTGGGAAGAATCAACATTGTTAAAATGTTCATACTACCCAGAGCAATATATAATTTCAATGCAATCCCTATTAAAGCTCCATTATCATACTTTAAAGATCTTTAAAAAACAATACTTCATATTATATGGAATCAGAAAAAAACTCAAATAGCCAAGACATTACTCAAAAATAAAAACAAAGCAGGAGGAATCATTCTACCAGTATTCAGACTTTACTACAAATCAACAGTGATCAAAACAGCATGGTACTGGCACAAAAACAGAGAATAGATGTCTGGAATAGAATAGAGAACCAAGAGATGAATCCAGCTACTTACTGTTATTTAATCTTTGACAAGCCAATTACAAACATTCAGTGGGGAAAAGATTCCCTATTTAACAAATGGTGCTGGGTGAACTGGCAGGCAACCTGCAGAAGACTGAAACTGGACCCACACCTTTCACCATTAACTAAGATAGACTCTCACTGGATTAAAGACTTAAACTTAAGACATGAAACTATAAAAATACTAGAGGAGAGTGCAGGAAAAACCCTTGGAGAAATTGGTCTGGGTGAGTATTTTATGAGGAGGACCCCCCGGGCAATTGAAGCAGCTTCAAAAATACACTACTGGGACTTGATTAAACTAAAAAGCTTCCGCACAGCCAAGAACACAGTAAGTAAGTAGGTAAACAGCCCTCAGAATGGGAAAAGATATTTGCAGGTTATGTCTCCGACCAAGGTTTAATAACCAGAATCCATAGAACTCAAACGCATTAGCAAGAAAAGAACAAGGGATCCCATCGCAGGCTGGGCAAGGGATTTGAAGAGAAACTTCTCTGAAGAAGACAGGCGCACGGCCTTCAGACATGTGAGAAAATGCTCATCATTTTTAATCATCAGAGAAATGCAAATCAAAACTACTTTGAGATACCATCTAACTCCAGTGAGACTAGCCTATATCACAAAATCTCAAGACCAGAGATGTTGGCGTCGTTGTGGAGAAAAGGGAACACTTTTGCAATGCTGGTGGGAATGCAAATTAATACATTCCTTTTGGAAAGCTATATGGAGAACACTTAGAGATCTAAAAATAGATCTGCCATTCAATCCTGTAATTCCTTTGCTGGGCATATACCCAGAAGACCAAAAAGCACATCATAACAAATATATTTGCACCAGAATGTTTATTGCAGCCCTATTCATAATCATTAAGTGGAAAAAGCCCAAGTGCCCATTGATCCATGAATGGATTAATAAATTGGGGTATATGTATACCATGGAATATTATGTAGTCTTAAAGAAAGATGGATACTTTACCTCTTTCTTGTTTACATGGATGGAGCTGGTACATATTCTTTTAGTAAAGTATCTCAAGAATGGAAGAAAAGTACCCAATGTACTCAGCCCTACTATGAAACTAATTTAGGACTTTCACATGAAAGCTATAACCCAGTTACAACCTAATAATAGGGGGTAGGGGGAAAGGGAGGGGATGGAGGGGGCAGGTGGGTTGATGGAGGGGGATTGGTGGGATTACATCTGTGGTGCATATTACAAGGGTATATGCAAAACTTAGTAAATGTGGAATGTAAATGTCTTAGCACAATAATTAAGACATCCTTCTTATTAACCTGGATGGAAGTGGAAGACATTATTCTTAGTAAAGCATCACAAGAATGGAGAAGTATGAATCCTATGTACTCAATTTTGATATGAGGACAATTAATGACAATTAAGGTTATGGGGGAGGAAAGCAGAAAGAGAGACGGAGGGAGGGGGTGGGGCCTTGCTGTGTGTCACACTTTATGGGGGCAAGACATTATTGCAAGAGGGACTTTACCTAACAATTGCAATCAGTGTAACGTGGCTTATTGTACCCTCAATGAATCCCCAACAATAAAAAAAAAAAAAAGAAAATGCCAGGAAGGCTATGTCAACCATTGTTGTAATAATGTGTCAAACAGTCTATGAAACTAGTGTATGATGCCCCATGATCATTTCAATCTACACAGCTATGATTTAATAAAAGAATAATAAATTTAAAAAAAATACCTTCATGTGACTATGTCTTAGATTACCCCAACAACACCAAGTATCAGTTTCTATAAGTTTCCTTGTTTTACCTGGATGTTCCTAAGTTTTGTAGAGGCAAGTCATCTAAAAAGCTATAATACTATCATGTCTTACCATTTTCAATCTGTCCCATCATTCCTTCACAAATAATATTTTTTAGAAAAATGAGTTGATCAGAATTACTAGGTCTTGTTATGTGTCTGCTCTGCTCTTAAGTATGTGTAGAGGCTAAAATTGAAAGACACAGAATTTTTCATTGTCTGTGTTAATAAAGGCAGAATGTGTCTCTGGAGATGCCAGAGACCATGATTCCCCAAAGTTCATCCACCTCAGAAAATTAGTCTTTGACAATTACCATAAAATCATTGCTCCTGTCAGTAATTGGTACAGGAATGGCCATCTTCTTCCTATAAAGGAGATCAAGGAAAAGGAAGTATCTTTGTTCCTCTGGAAAATGGTTCTGAATTTGATGACTAGAACTATTAGGGTCAATTTGTTACCTTCCTCAACATATTGAGATAAAAGAAACACAGATTTGGAGTCCTGACATAGTCTCCCACAGAACTATTTTTTTCCCCATTATGCACAGTAAGTTTATTTGCTCCTTTAGACAAGTTCAGTCAGAATCTTTGGTTACTTATCCCAATGTACATGTTCTTTTTAAAAATAATTCTAAGCCTTAAATGGTATATAATCAACATTAACTCAAACCAAAACAAGTGTTCTGTACTGATTATATAACTGTGTTTAAGTCTAACTCAAATTTAGGAAATGAATACCCCAAGTGAGTAGTTTTGTTGAAGGATTATACCTCTCACTGGTGGTAAACCTTTATAATTTTTTTTCTTTTCAAGTAAAATGTAACAAATTATAACAATTATAATGACAATAAGAAAGCATATTATTTACTAATCCATTATCATGAACTAACCACAACCACTCTACATGAAATGTGGCTCTATTCCAATTTTATAGAAGTAGAATTTGAAGCTAAAAGACATTATATAGTTTTCTCAACATTATTCTCTTTCTCCCTCTCACCTTCATTGTGTTATTTTATATTCCCTCTAAACCCATCTCATCATATGTATCTCTTATGCATCTCTCCATTTCTTCTGTAAATGGCATTATTAAAATTCACAGAGATCCAATCTTAGAACAGATTTAGACCACACACTCCTTTTTTTCTTTTTCTAATTTTATTTTTAATAAACATTAATTTTTATTTGTATACACTTTATGTTTTAGAGCAGTTTTAAACTCACTGAAAGATTGAGTGGGAAGTACACAGAGATCCTATACACACCTGTCCCCAAAACACAGAAACACAACCCCCATCCCACACCACAATGAATGGTTCATTTGTTACAATCACAATCTGTGAATGAACACTGACACATCAGTATCATCTGAAGTCCAAAGGTGTCATTAGGGTTCACTCTTGGTGTTGTAAATACTAAGGATTTTGACAAATCTGTAATGATGTATATTCACCATTATAGTGCTATACAGAAAGTTTCATTGCTCTGAAGGTCCTCTGTGCTCCAGCCATTCATCCTTTCCTTTATCCTAAACTCTGGAAGCCACTGATCATTTTTACTGTCTCTCTAGATTAGAGAGAAAAATTGGCAAAGTGTGGGAATATATATGTACAAATATGGAAATATGTACTTTTTAAATAACCCCCCAGAAAGATTAGAAGTTCAACTTCTTCCGAAGAGGAAACTCTTTATTTAACAGAGTGGGACCCCCATTCTAATATTGTCATATTAGGTATTGTTGTGTCATCAGGAACACTCATCATCTGTTTCTCTAATCTGGTGTGAGGCCAAATCACAACTAAATCACCAAATCATAATTTTCAGATCAATTTCCAGTATGCTAAGTCATCATCAATATTTTGCTTCTTATTTTCATGTAATAAATTATCATAAATGTAATAACTTAAAACAATACCTACTTATTTCTTCATATTTCTGTGTGTCATAAGTCCATACAAGTCATAACCAGATCTCTGTCTGGGATTTTATGAGGTTGAAATTAAGGTGATGGCCAGAAATGAAGTTTTGACCTGGGCACAAGGCCAACTTTGAACACACTGGTCGATGGCAGAGAGCTCATTTTCTTGCCGTTTTAGATCTGAGGTTCTATTTTCCTTCTGTTGGTGGGTTGAATAATACTCAGGTTCTGGAGGCTGCTCATAATTCCCTGTCATGTAGCCTCCATGGACAGTTTCAACATGATCATTTGGTTTCTTCCAGACCCTCCTAGTGGATATCTCTATGACTTTCACTTCTGCAAACACCCAGTTAAAACTCTCTGCTAAAAAGGGCTCATAAGATTAAGTCAGGGCCACCTAAATAATCTCCCTATTTTAAACTGAACTGAACTGTGGACTTATTTATGTAAAATTTCTTCATAGAATTTCCTATATTAATGTGTCTTTGAATAACTGGAATAAGGTGTATGCACACGAGAAGCTAGAAAACTTGTCAGATCATCTTAGAATTTTTTTTTTAACTTTTTTTTTATTGTTGGGGATTCAATGAGGGTACAATAAGCCAGGTTACACTGATTGCCATTGTTAGGTAAAGTCCCTCTTGCAATCATGTCTTGCCCCCATAAAGTGTAACACACACCAAGGCCCCACCCCCCAATTTTATATTCCATACCCTTACTGGTGTTCATGATAGCAAAGAAACACCGTCCCTCAGATTCACTGTTTGATTCTCTAGCAAAGTGGATGTTTATGATCTCAGCCTTGACATGGCAATCTGATTCCACATATCTGGTTTCAAATTTTGATTCTTTTGTTTAAAAATATTTTTAGTCCATAAATGGGATATTTACTCCCTCTTATATAGTATGCTGATACAGGTTTTCCCCATTCAGAGATGGACAGAGATCATATTTTTTTAGGCCCACACAGGCTCAGATCCAGACTGCAACTCTAAATACAAAAGGATTATCTGCAGGCTGCATTATCTGGACAAACACTCATAAAAAAGCAGCCTGACCAGTATCTCATCTGGGCTGCCTCTTTCAGAACACACACTATTGCTTTACCCAGAACAGAGACATGTGCTTCAGGCAGGACCACATTCCTTTGAACTAACTTCTGCCCAAGCCCCTTGCACCAAACAGATGTGACATATGCCAGACATACACTCTATCTCCCCCAAACGTCCTGCCCACAGGATAGGAAACGCAATATATAAATACCTAGATAGAAAGTCCAAACGGGCTTCCCACTTGCCCTCCACCCCGCCCTCCACCACACTACTGGAAGTTCCATTCCTTTCTTTCCTTTATCTATCAATAAATTCTGTCCTTTCACTTACTCGGTGGTCCATGGATTCATTCTTTTAATCTCCAGGACCCAGGACTTAGCAGAGAGAAATTTGGCTATAATGCCATGAAAATAAATAATACAGTAAAAGAAAGCACATCTAATTTGGTTAAGAAATTTAAGTTAAGTGCTATTTAATTCACTTCAGCAAATAATAGTTTTTGTCCATCCTATGACCAGCAATGTGCTCAGTTACAAAAATGTTTGGGAATAAGACATTCTCATACATGACCTCATGGAACTCTACTTTTTTCAACTATTAAGCAAATCAACACAATTAATCACAATTTTGCTACCAAAAAGGGGAAAAAATGTGGGATAAGTAAGAGAGCAAAGTGGAGCATCCAGACACCTGGCTTCTACTCTGAATTCAGCCATCATGAATCATACAGCACCTCAAAAATCTTTAGCCAAGGACCTGCCCCAAATTAGCTGTCAAATGAACAGAATCATATTAATTTGGTTGAAATCTAGATTAATAGGAACTATGATTTAATGATGAGCCTGAGAAAAGTCTTGATAAAAGGTGAAGAAATAGCAGTAATAGCTCTTTTCTTTCTTTTTTTTTTTATTGTTGGCGATTCATTGAGGGTACAATAAGCCAGGTTACACTGATTGCAATTGTTAGGTAAAGTCCCTCTTGCAATCATGTCTTGCCCCCATAAAGTGTGACACACACCAAGGCCTCACCCCCCTCCCTCCATCCCACTTTCTGCTTTCCCCCCCCCATAACCTTAATTGTCATTAATTGTCCTCATATCAAGATTGAGTACATAGGATTCATGCTTCTCCATTCTTGTGATGCTTTACTAAGAATAATGTCTTCCTCTTCAATCCAGGTTAATACGAAGGATGTAAAGTCTCCATTTCTTTTAATGGCTGAATAGTATTCCATGGTATACATATACCACAGCTTGTTAATCCATTCCTGGGTTGGTGGGCATTTAGGCTGTTTCCACATTTTGGCAATTGTAAATTGAGCTGCAATAAACAGTCTAGTACAAGTGTCCTTATGATAAAAGGATTTTTTTCCTTCTGGGTAGATGCCCAGTAATGGGATTGCAGGATCAAATGGGAGGTCTAGCTTGAGTGCTTTGAGTACTTTCTCTTTGAGAAAAGTTGTACTAGTTTGCAGTCCCACCAGCAGTGTAAAAGTGTTCCCTTCTCTCCACATCCACACCAGCATCTGCAGTTTTGAGATTTTGTGATGTGGGCCATTCTCATTGGGGTTAGATGATATCTCAGGGTTGTTTTGATTTG
This sequence comes from Nycticebus coucang, assembly GCF_027406575.1. Lineage (NCBI taxonomy): Eukaryota > Metazoa > Chordata > Mammalia > Primates > Lorisidae > Nycticebus > Nycticebus coucang. The sequence continues at coordinate 76,163,634 of NC_069793.1, forward strand.
CATTTCTCTAATATATAGAGATGATGAACATTTTTTCATGTGTTTGTTAGCCATTCATCTGTCATCTTTAGAGAAAGTTCTATTCATGACTCTTGCCCATTGATATATGGGATTGGTGGCTTTTTTCATGTGGATTAATTTGCTTTCTCTATAGATCCTAGTTATCAAGCTTTTATCTGATTGAAAATATGCAAATATCCTTTCCCATTGTGTAGGTTGTCTCTTTGCTTTGGTTATTGTCTCCTTAGCTGTACAGAAGCTTTTCAGTTTAATGAAGTCCCATTTGTTTATTTTTGTTGTTGTTGCAATTGCCATGGCAGTCTTCTTCATGAAGTCTTTTCCCAGGCCAATATCTTCCAGTGTTTTTCCTATGCTTTCTTGGAGGATTTTTATTGTTTTATGCCTTAAATTTAAGTCCTTTATCCATCTTGAATCAATTTTTGTGAGTGGGGAAAGGTGTGGGTCCAGTTTCAGTCTTTTACATGTAGACATCCAGTTCTCCCAACACCATTTATTGAATAGGGAGTCTTTCCCCCAAGGTATGTTCTTGTTTGGTTTATCAAAGATTAGGTGGTTGTAAGATGTTAGTTTCATTTCTTGGTTTTCAATTCGATTCCAAGTGTCTATGTCTCTGTTTTTGTGCCAGTACCATGCTGTCTTGAGCACTATGGCTTTGTAGTACAGACTAAAATCTGGTATGCTGATGCCCCCAGCTTTATTTTTATTATTAAGAACTGCCTTAGCTATACAGAAATAGCAGAGGATATTAACAAATGGAAGAACATACCATGCTCATGGACGGGAAGAATCAACATTGTTAAAATGTCTATACTTCCCAAAGCAATCTACCTATTCAATGCCATTCCTATCAAACTACCAACATCGTACTTTCAAGATTTGGAAAAAATGATTCTGCGTTTTGTATGGAACCGGAAAAAAACCAGTAATAGCTCTTTTCTAAAAAAGCTTTTCTTGATTACCTGTTTTTCCAGTCAGAAATTGGTATTCAGTTTTCTACTGAGCCCTAGATTAAGAAAGAGAAATTGTGAAACAAAGGGGAAAAAATTAAAAGTATATTAACTTAATCTGTATATTTAAAACAGACATTTTTGATCCTCCCTTAAAATCCATTTGTCTGTATTTCAACATTTCTGAACAAAATGTTTGGCTGTTTTAAAGAACACAAGTCTTGAAACATTTCTAAATTTGCCCTACGTTTTTTTAAGCTTCATTAAGAACAGATAAATAGAAGGGAGAGACCTGAGGGATTATGTCTTTGTGCCAGTAGTAAGTAAATGACTTTCAACCTTTAGAAAAAAATATAAGGTTATAGAACCAGGAACGCAACCTAAAACAAAATATCTTTCATGCAGATGAGAGTCCTGAAGAATTAAATGCAAAGTGTTATTTGGGATGAGAATAAAATTAGTCAAATACATAAGGTAGCAGTGTCTGGGCACAAGGACCTATGAGATGTAAATCTGGAATTTTGATTCTAGGAAGACTGAAATGTTTTCAACTTGTTGGGCCACTTCACTTTTTCCCTCTCCACAGACATAGCAAACAGGTTTTACAACTTACATATCACAGTTTCAAAGATATCAAGATGAAAAAGGAATTCAAAGAATCTGCAGGTAAGATGATCAGCCAAGATGGCAGCCAATAACAGCTTCCTTGCAAATGGGCATGGTGAGTCTGGGGAAAGAAGATTCCAGGCATCTGGAGGGATCTCCAGGCTGGTGGGATCTGCCCATAAACATCCCTTTGGGGGAAAAGGGAGTCAGTGTGAGACTTCTGGATCCCATGAGGAGGACAAAAGCAGTGGAGAACAGGTAAATGTTTGTGTGTGTTTGGTGGGTCTAATCCTGCTGGCAGCTGTAAGCACAGCAGCAGTGAGATTGCAAACTGGAAAGGCCTTACCTGTGAGTAGCTTGGGTTTTTTTGGGCTTGGCACTCAGTTGAACTACCTTGGAAGAACTTGGGCAAGAGTGCAGAGGACTTTAAGCACTGTCTAGGGCCCCAGACTGAGCCACTGAGCCAGACAGAGCTAATAGTGTTCAGCTGTGGGTTGCAGGGATCCATAGTGGGAAAACTGCCCTGGCAAGCTCTGCTCTCAGGATTGCAGAGCAAAGATGGGTGGGAGCAAGTAATCTAGTGACTGAGCAACCTAAAGATGAGGACTGAGATGCTTTCCAGTTTTAGCCCTCAGGGGCATAGAGAGAGACTAGTTTTGGCACACTGGGTAAATGGATAGCCACTTCAAGAGTGATCCCAGCAACAAGTGCTTTCCTGGGAAAGTTTCTGCTTAGCCACAGTTAACAGTTTAATGTACCTTTTAAGTGGGCTGAGGAGAGATTTAGGGTCTCCACCCTGCAGAATTTGAGAAATCACCAGAGGCCTCCACTCTCCATCTCATACAGCCATATCAGCATTGTGATTAACATCTCATACCCCAGAAGATCACCTGTTGCTGAGACGATATTCTGCAAGATATATATACTGCTTTGTTTTTGGTTTTTGTTTATGATGTTTTTTTGTTTGTTTGTTTTAATTCCAACATTTTCCCTATAGATTTTTCTTTTCTTTTTTATTTTTCTAGTTTAAATATAATTTTTCATTGTTGCCTTATTCAACAATTAGATCTTAATTTTTGCTAGTGTTTCTTCCCCTAATATTTGGTTTTTCCACCAATTTTATCCCATAAAGTTTTCTGTTTGCTTGTTTTGGTTTGATTCATAGCATTTTTATCTTTCCTCTCTTTGGTGGAGGTGGGGTAGTGTGTCCAAACAGGCTAGGAAAGAGTTGCTGACTTGAAGCAAACCAACCAACCCAGCACCCCCAAGGTTGGGGTTTTTAAGGTTGGGTCAAAGTACCCTACTGTACACCTATGATGCTCCTTTCTCCCTCTTTCTCTACCTCTCTTCTTTTTGTCAATATTCCCCCCTCCATTCTCTTTTTTTCTTTTCTTTTCTTTCTTCCTTTTTTTATTTTTTTCTTTTTTCCCTTCTTGCTCTTCAATCTTCCCATCCTTCTGGTCCTGTACCAAAGGACTCATCAAAACCCTAGTCCAGAGGCATGACAACTTAAAGAACAAGAGAAAGTGAAGGAAAATTAGGGCAATAAAACAGATAAAAGAAATAACTCATGAGGAAGAATCAGCAGAAAAATCATGGCAACATGAAAAACCAGTCCAGAGAAACACCCCCAAAAGACCCTGAGGTAGCTATTGCAAAAGATTCCACCTATAAAGAAATATTGGAAATGACAGAAAGTGAATTTAGAATACAGATAATGAAAACAATGAAGGAAATGATGGAAAAATGAAGAAAACTGCTGATAAAGTGGAAAATAACAAAAAAGGAAATCCAAAAACATAAGTAAATAAGAGATGAACAATATGAAGAATATACAAAGGATATAACAGAGCTAAAGGAACTGAAGCAGTCAGTTAGGGAACTTAAAGATGCCATAGAAAGTATCAACAGCAGATTAGACCATGCAGAAGGAAGAATCACAGAGGTAGAGGACAAAGCTCTTGAGATAACTCAGATAGTTAAAGTGGCAGAAAAGAAGAGAGAGAAAGCAGAATGATCACTGACAGAATTATGGGACTTTATGAAGCCTTTAAATATATGAGTTATAGGTATTCCAGAAGGGGAAGAAGAATGCCCCAGGGGAATGGAAGTCATACTACAAAATGTTATAAATGAAATTTCGCACATTTCACAAAAGATTCTGACATTTTCCTTTCAGAGGGATATAAGACCCCAGGTCACCTCAACTCTACCCAAGCTTCTCCATTGTGATAAACCTGTCCAAAGTCAAGACAAAAGAAAAGATTCTTCAAGCTGCCAGGAGTAAGCGCCAGTTGACCTACAGGGGCAAATCCATCAGGGTGACTTCAGACTTCTCTAATGAAACTTTCTAAGGCAGAAGACAATGGTCATCTGTCTTCAATATACTTAAACACAACAATCTCCAGTCCAGAATTCTATATCCTACTAAGCTAAGCTTTAAAATTGATGGAGAAATCAAATCATGTACTGATATACAAACATTGAGGAAATTTGCCACAACAATACCATCTCTATAGAAAATACTTCAACCTGTTCTACACACTGCCCCTCACAATGGATCCACAGCAAAGTAAGAACTCAGAAATGAAGGAACATAACCTAACTTCCACAGTGATGCAAAAGATAAAACTAAACAGTGGACTCTCACAAAATAAGATGAATACAAGACTATCACCATATCACTTATCTCAATAAATGTTAATGGTTTGAATTCCCCACTGAAGAGGCATAGTAGAGTGGCTCTACTCTACTATGGATTAAAGGATTAAAAAACACAAGCTATCCATTTGCTGTCTGCAGGAAACACACCTAGCTTCAAAAGACAAATTAAAACTCTGAGTTAAAAATTGGAAGATAATTTTATAGGCAAATGGAAATTAGAAGAAAAGAGGAGTTGCAATTTTATTTTCAGATACATGTGGATTTAAAGCAACTAAAGTAAAAAAAAGACAAAGATGGTCACTTCATACTGATCAAGGGAAAAATACAACAAGAAGACAGTTCGATTCTAAATATTTATGCACCCAACTTAAATACTCCCAGATTCTTGAAGCAGACCTTACTTAGTCTGAGCAATATGATATCCGATAATAACATAATAATAGGGGACTTTAACACTCTTCTTACAGAGCTGGACAGATCCTCTAAGCAGAAATTAAACAAAGATATAAGGGACTTAATGAGATCTTAGAACAGCTGTGCTTGATAGACGCATATAGAAGACTCCATCCCAAAGATAAAAATATACATTCCTCTCAGCACCCCATGGAACATTCTCCAAAATTGATCATATCCTAGGACATGAAACAAACTTCAACAGAATCAAAAGAATTGAAATTTTACCTTGTATCTTCTCAGATCATAAGGCACTAAAGGTGGAATTCAACTCCAACAAAAACATTCAACCCCACACAAAGACATGGAAATTAAACAACCTATTGCTAAATGATAGTTGGGTGCAGGAAGAAATAAAAGAGGAAATCATTAACTTCCTTGAGCATAACAACAACGAAGACACAAGCTACCAAAACTTGTGGGATACTGCAAAAGCAGTTCTGAGAGGAAAATTTGTCGCTTTAGATGCCTACATTCAAAAAACAGAAAGAGAAAACATCAACAAACTCACAAGCCATCAAATGGAATAGGAAAAAAGAAGAACAATCTAATCCTAAACCAGTAGAAGAAAAGAAATATCCAAAATTAAATCAGAGATCAATAAAATTAAAAACAAAAGAATCATTCAGAAAATTAATGAAACAAAAATTTGGATTTTTGAAAAAATAAATAAAATAGATAAACCTTTGGCCAGAATAATTAGAAATAGAAAAGTAAAATCTCTAGTAACCTCAATCAGAAATGATAAAAAGGAAATAGCAGGTGGTGCCTGTGGCTCAAGGAGTAGGGCGCCAGCCCCATATACCAGAGGTGGTGAGTTCAAACCTGGCCCCAGCAAAAGAAAAAAAAAAAACTTAAAAAAAGAAATAGCAACAGTTGCCATAGACATACAAAATATCATCCCTGAATACTACCAGAAACTCTACACCCAGAAATTTGACAATGTGAAGGAAATGGTGCATCTTACAAGGGTATATGTGAAACTTGGTAATGGTCTGTGAAGCTAGTGAATGATGCCCCATGATTATACCAATGTACACAGCTATGATTTAATAAAAAAAAAAAAAAATTTGGAATCACACCTTCTCCCTAGACTTAGCCAGGAAGAAATAGAGCTCTGGAACAGACGAATTTCAAGCACTGAGATTAAAGAAACAACAAAAAATTCCAACAAAAAAATGCGCTATTCTGGATGGCTTCCCAAAATAATTTTATCAAATATTCAAGGAATAGGTTATTTCCATACTATAGAAATTATTCCCAAAAATTGAGGAGTAAAATAATCTTCCCCAACATGTTCTATGAAGCAAACACCACCAGAAAAGACCCCACTAAATAGGAGAATTTCAGACCAATTTCACTAATGAATATAGATTCAAAACTTCTCAACAAATTCCTATCCAAAAGTTTACAGCTTATCATTAAAAAAGTCATGTATCAGGGCAGCGCCTGTGGCTAAAAGGAGTAGGGTGCTGGCCCCATGTGCTGGAGGTGGTGGGTTCAAACCCAGCCCTGGCCAAAACTGCAAAAAAAAAAAAAAAAAAAAGTCATACATTATGATCAAGTAGATTTCATCCCAGAGATGCAAGCCGGTTTAATATATGCAAGTCCATAAATGTTATCCACTGTATTAACAGAAGCAAAAACAAAGACCATGTGATTCTCTCAATAGATGCAGCAAAAGCATTCAATAAAATCCAGCATCCTTTTCTAATCAGAACACTGAAGAGTATGGGCAGACGTGGCACATTTCTGAAACTGATTGAAGCTATCTAGGACAAACCCACAACTAAAATTTTACTGAATGAAGTAAAACTGAAAGCTTTTCCTCATAGAACCAGACAAGGTGGTCCTCAGTCACCATTACTATTCAAAATAGTGATGGAAGTTCTAGCCAATACAATTAGGGAAGCCAAGGAAATAAAGGGAATCTAAATAGGAGCAGAGGAGGTCAAACTCTTCCTTCTTTGCTTACAATATGACCTTATACTTAGAAAACACAAAGACTCAACCACAAAACTCCTGAAAGTCATCAAAAAATATAGCAATGTCTCAGGATATAAAATCAATGTCCAAAAGTCAATAGCCTTTGTATACGCCAATAACAGTCAAGATGAGAGGCTAATTAAGGACACAACTCCCTTAACCATAGCTTCAAAGAAAATGAAATACCTAGGAATATACATAACAAAGGAGGTGAAGGACCTCTATAAAGAAAATTATGAAATCCTAAGAAAGAAAACAGAAGAGGATATTAACAAATAGAACATACCATGCTCATGACCAGGAAGAATCAACATTTTTAAAATGTCTATACTTCCCAAAGCAAGCTACATATTCAATGCCATGCCTATTAAAATACCAACATCGTACTTTCAAGATTTGGAAAAAATAATTCTGTGTTTTGTATGAAACCAGAAAAAAACTCTGTATAGCTAAGGCAGTTCTTAGTAATAAAAACAAAGCTGGGGGTATCACCATAACAGATTTTAGGCTGTACTACAAGGCCATAGTGGTCAAGACAGCATGGTACTGGCACAAAAATAGAGACGTAGACATTTGGAATCAAACAGAAAACCAGGAAATGAAACTAATATCTTACAACCACATAATTTATGATAAACCATTAAAAAACATACCTTGGGGGAAAGAATCCCTATTCAATAAATGGTGTTGGGAGACCTGGATATCCACATGTAAAAGACTGAAACTGGACCCACACCTTTCTCCACTCACAAAAATTGATTCAAGATGAATAAAGGACTTAAATTTAAGGCATGAAACAACAAAAATCCTCAGAGAAAGCATAGGAAAAACACTAGAATGTAGTGGCCTGGGGAAAGATTTCATGAAGAAGACTGCCATGGCAATTGCAACAACAACAAAAATAAACAAATGGGACTCAATTAAACTGAAAGCTTCTGTACAGCTAGGGAGACAACAACCAAAGCAAATAGACAACTAACACGGTGGGAAAGGATATTTCCATATTTTGAATCAGACAAAAACTTGATAACTAGGATCTATAAAGAACTCAAATTAGTCCACATGAAAAAAGTCAACAATCCCATACATCAGGGGTGAGAGACATGAATAGAACCTTCTCTAAAGAAGACAGATGAATGGCTAACAAACATATGAAAAATGGTCATCATCCCTTGCCGCGCCCTCGGCATTACCGCCGAAGCGAGGCGGCGCTGACCGCGTTTAGAACGCCGGTAAGGAGGCTTGTGCTCCACGGAGCTTCGCCCCCAGCGACCCCTGCACAAACGGCATCAGAAACGGTGCTCTACGTGCCAAGTCACCCGCAGGAGCTTGAACGACCGTGGCAATCTTTAAAATTTATCACTTTGTTTTTCTTTAGCATAGGTCTGTGTGTTCTGATACTAATCACAATGTGCTTTCTCAGGGCTGGACCCATTGCACTGCAGGATGAGATAAGGCACGAGCTTGCTAGACTCAATGCCGCCTATAAGTCAGGCACTAAGACGTTTAAGTAATAAATACCTTCACAGTAAATACCAATGATTTCAGACAATGTATAGATGTTTTATTAAAAGAAGAATCATTTATAACTAGAATAGACAATGATCCTATACAAATCAAAATAGTACAATCACGCAAAGGCAGGGAAAGCAGGATAAACAGAGAAGTAAGAAATTATGCCAGCCTTCCCTTTGTCTTGAGCAGTTAGCAAGAAAATGCAAACCTTGTTATCTCTGGAAAGAGGAAGAAGCAAACAACTTCACAACCATGCTGAGACCAGCTCTTTTATAGTGAGTTAAACTTTGTACTGTTTAGTCTGGACATGCTTTTGGCTGTTATCAACAAAAGGCAGAGCAATTGAATTGTTGTTGAAAATGTCTCGAACAATCAGAGCTTACCTAAGCATGAGAAACTGCAAACATAAAGGAAAAATCTGTACATCTAAGTAAATGATTGTAACTCTCCCACTAACTCAAAATAACTCTTGTGTATGACGCCCCCTGCCTGTAAGAAAAAGTGTATAAGTACTTGCATGCTTTCACAGTAAAGTTACAGCTGCATACTCCAACCCGTGGTGTGTCAGACTGTCATTCCTGCGCCGACCTCTCAACCTTCCTCGCTCCTTCTCCCTGCTCTCCCTCGGACTGAAGCCCACCGACTGGGTGGTCCGTGGCAATCCCTAATTATTAGAGAAATGCAAATCAAAACCATCCAGAGATACCATCTAACCCCAGAGAGAATGGCCTACATCACAAGATCTAAAAACTGCAGATGCTGGCATGGATGTGGAGAGAAGTGAACACATTTACACTGCTCGTGGGACTGCAAACTAATACAAATTTTTTGTAAGGAAGTATGGAGAACCCTCAAAGAACTTAAGCTAGAACTGCAATCCCATTACTAGGCATCTACCCAGAAGGAAAAAAATTCTTTTATCATAAGGACACTTGCACTAGACTGTTTATTGCAGCTCAATTTACAATTGCCAAAATGTGGAAACAGCCTAAATGTCCACCAACCGAGAAATGGATTAAAAGCTGTGGTATATGTACACCATATCCAGCCATTTAAAAAAATGGAGACTTTACAGCCTTTGTATTAACCTGGATGGAAGTGGAACACATTATTCTTAGTAAAGCATCACAAGAATCGAGAAGCATGAATCCTATGTACTCAATTTTGATATGAGGACAATTAATGACAATTAAGGTCACAGTGGGGGTTGGGGAAAGGGAGATCAGAGAGTGAAAGAGGAGGGAGGGGTGGGGAAAGGAAGAGAGAGAGAGAGAGAGAAGGAGTGAGGGGGGTGGGGTCTTGATGTGTGCCACACCTTTTGGGGGCAAGACAGGATTGTAAGAGGGACTTTACCTAACAAATGCAATCAGTGTAACCTGGTTTCTTGTATCCACAATGAATTCCCAACAATAAATAAATAAATAAAAATCTGCAGGTGAAAACTATTAAATTAATTTCATCAAAAGGAGGATGATAACTAACAAGTGTTCATTAGTTTTTTATTGCTGTTTAATAAAATACCACAAACTAGTAGCTTAAAACAACACCCATTTTTTTATTTCCCTGTTTCTCTACGTATGAAGTCTGGTATAGTGGCATTCTCTGCTTAAGGATTCACAAGAAATATGTAAGTTTCATGTGAAGCTTGGGTCCACTTTCAAGTTCATTCAGGTTGTTGGCAGAATTCAGTTCCCTGAGGTAGTTTGACTGAAGACACCATTTTCTTGCTGGCTTCCAGCCATGGGTTGTTCTTAGCTCCTAAGTGTTGCCTACAAGTCCAAATCATGTAGCCAACTCACAACACAGTAGCTGAACCATTCAAGCCAGCAGAAGAATCTCACTATAGTCTAAGGTCACAGTTTTATATATTGGTACCCAATCAAGGAAATAATTATTTCATCATACTCACAGGTCTCAAACACACTAGAGGAGAAATTCTCTGTACAACATGTACATCAACGTGGGAGCATTTTGTATGTTTGGTTTAACAAAAAAGGAAGCCAAAGGGGGTGTACGATTTTATATTCCCATAAGGAACGTATGGTATTTCCAATTACTTTACAACTTCAACTACATTTAGTGTCAAACAGATGTTCTGTTTTATTTTGCTTTGGATTTGTTTAGGGTTTTGATTTTGTTTTTACTTTTAGTCATTGAAATATATGTGAACTGGTATCACATAGTAGCTTTAATTTTTATTGTCCTAATTACAAATAGTGAAAAAATTACAGAGGGTGATTGGCCATTTGGACATGATCTGTTTTAGTTATAGGTATCATTTATATTTTTATTTATTTATTTATTTATTTATTTTTTGTAGAGACACAGTCTCACTTTATGGCCCTCAGTAGAGTGCCATGGCATCACACAGTTCACAGCAACCTCCAACTCCTGGGCTTAAGCGATTCTCTGGCCTCAGCCTCCCGAGTACCTGGGACTACAGGCGCCCGCCACAACGCCCAGCTATTTTTTTTGGTTGCAGTTCAACTGGGGCCGGGTTTGAACCTGCCACCCATATCATTTTTAAATTGTGACATTTTATTATTGAGTCGTAGGCTTTATAGATACATATATGTATCTATAAGTGATACATACATTTATCTGTATGTATATAATAAATGTCTGACTTTATATCAAAATGATACTAACTTGATTACTAAGCTTAACACAATGCCATCAGAATAAATTATATTTATACTATTTCATGATTATTTTCTTTATTTTATTCTGGTATTTTAATTTTTTATTATTAAATCATAGCTGTGTACATTAATGAAGTCATGGGGTACAATGTGCTGGTTCTATATACAATTTGAAACATTTTCATCAAACTGCTTAGCCTTCAAGGCATTTTTCTTACTTATTGTGTTAAGACATTTATATTCTACATTTAGTAAGTTTCAGATGCATCATAGGTGTGGTCCTACCAATTACCCTCCCTCCACCCACCTTGCCCCTCCCATCCCCTCCCTTTCTCCTTTCCCCATATTCTTGGGCTATAAATCAGTTATAGCTTTCATATGAAAGCTATAAATGAGTTTCATAGTAGGGCTGAGTACATTGAATACTTTTTCTTCCATTCTTGAGATACTTTGCTAAGAAGAATATGTTCCACCTTCATCCATGTACACATGAAAGAGGTAAAGTCTCCATCTTTCTTTAAGGCTGCATAATATTCCATGGTGTACATACATAAAAATTTATTAATCCATTCATGGGTCGATGGGCACTTGGGCTTCTTCCATGACTTAGCAATTATAAATTGGGCTGCAATAAACCTTCTGGTACAAATATCTTTCTTATGATGTGATTTTTGGTCTTCTAGATATATACCTAGTAGAGGAATTGTAGGATCAAATGGCAGGTCTATTTTTAGTTCTCTAAGTGTTCTCCAAAAATCTTTCCAAAAGGAACATATTAGTTCCCTTTTCTCCACATCCAAGCCAACATCGATGGTTTTGGGATTTTGTGATGTGGGCTAATCTTACTGAAGTTAGATGATATTTCAAAGTAGTTTTGATTTGCATTTCTCTGATTAAGGATGATGAACATTTTTTCATATGTCTATAGGCTGTGCACCTCTCTTCTTCAGAGAAGATTTCCATCAAGTCCCTTGCACACCCTGAGATGGAATCACTTGTTCTTTTCTTGCTAATACGTTTGTGTTGTCTATAGATTCTGCTTATAAAATTGTTGGCGGAGACATAACCTGAAAATGTCTTCCCCCATTCTGAGGGCTGTCTGCTTGCTTTACTTAATGTGTTCTTGGCTGTGCAGAAGCATTTTACTTTCATCAGGTCCTAGTAGTGTATTTTTTTTATGCTGCTTCAATTGCACGGGGGGGTCTCCTCATAAAATATTTGCACAGGCCGATTTCTTCAAGACATTTCCTGAACTTTCTTCTAGTAATTTATAGTTTCATGTCTTAAGTTTAAATATTTAATCCAGTGACAGTCTACCTTAGTTAATGGTGAAAGGTGTAGGTCTAGTTTCAGTCTTCTACTGGAAGACTGGTTGCCAGCCAGTTCCACTGGTCACCAGCCAGTTCACCCAGCACCATTTGTTAAATAGGGAATCTTTTCCCCACCGAATGTTTTTAATTGGCTTGTCAAAGATCAAATAATGGTAAGTGGCTGGATTCATCTCTTGATTTTCTATTCTGTTCCATACATAACCTCTCTGTTCTTGTGCCAGTACCATGCTGTTTTGATCATTATCAATTTGTAGTATAGTCTGAGGTCTGGTGGTGTGATTCCTCCTGCTTTGGTTTTATTTCTGAGTAATGTCATGGTTATTCGAGGTTTTTTCTGATTCCATATAAAATAAAGTATTACTTTTTTGAGATCTTTAAAGTATTAAAGAGAACTTTAATAGGGATTGCATTAAAATTGTACATTGCTTTGAGTAGTATGGACATTTTAACAATGTTGATTCTTCCCAGCCACAAGCATGCTATGTTTTTCTATTTGTTAACTTCTTCACCTATTTCCTTTCTTAGAGTGTCATAGTTCTCTTTATAGAGATCTTTTATGTCCTTGTTAGGTAAACTCCCAAATATTTCATCTTCTTTGTCACTATGAATGAAATAGAGTCCTTGACTGTTTTTTCAAGTTTACTATTGTTTGTATATATAAAGGCTACTGATTTATTAGTGTTTATTTTGTAACCTGAGATGCTACTGAATTCTTGATCACTTCCAACAGCTTTGTAGTAGAATCCCTGGTGTTTTCCAGATATACAATCATATCATCCAAGTAGAGTGAAAGATTGATCTCTCCTGACCCTATATGGATACCCTTGATCACCTTTACTTGTCTAATTGCAATGGATAAAAATTCCATTACGATGTGAAAAAGCAGCGAACACAATGGGCAGCCTTGCCTGGTGCCTGACCTGAGTGGAAATGATTTGAATTTAACTCCATTCAACACAATATTGGCTGTGGGTTTGCTTTACATGACATCAGTTTAAGAAACGTCCCTTCTATACCAATTTTCATAAGTATTCTGATCATGATGCTGTATATTATCAAAAGCTTTATCTGCATCAATTGAGAGAATCATATGGTTTTCTTTTTTCATTTGTTTATGTGCTGAATAATATTTATTGATTTATGTATATTGTTTTTTAATTAATATTAAATCATAGCTGTGTACATTAATGTGATCATGGGGCACCATACACTGGTTTTATAAACAGTTTGACACATTTTCATCACACTGGTTAACATAGCCTTCCTGGTATTTTCTTTTTTTGTTTGTTTCTTTGTGTTATTTTTTTGAGATAAGAAGATTTTTTTTTATTTATTTTTATAAAATCATAGCTATGTACATTAATTTGATCATGGGGCACCATCACTTGGTTCATAGGCCATTTGACACATTTTCATCACACTAGTTAACATAGCCTTCCTGGCATTTTCTTATTTTGCTAAGACATTTACATTCCACATTTACTAAGTTTCACATATACCCTTGAAAGATGCACAGCAGGTGTGATCCTATCAATCCCACTCCCTCTACCCACCACCCCCACCCTCCCCACCCTTTCCTTCTTCCCCCTATTCTTAGGTTGTAGCTGGGTTAAAGCTTTCATGTGAAGGTCCTCAATTAGTTTCATAGTCGGGGTGAGTACATTGGGTACTTTTTCTTCCATTCTTGAGACACTTTACTAAGAAGAATATGTTCCAGCTCCATCCATGTAAACATGAAAGAGGTAAAGTCTCCATCTTTCTTTAAGGCTGCATAATATTCCATGGTGTACATATACCACAATTTATTAATCCATTCGTGGATCGATGGGCACTTGGGCTTTTTCCATGACTTAGCAATTATTAATAGGGCTGCAATAAAGATTCTGGTACAAATATCTTATTTATGATTTGATTTTTGGTCTTCTGGGTAGAATGGTACTGGCACCAAAACAGAGAAGTAGATGTCTGGAACAGAATAGCGAACCAAGAGATAAATCTAGCTACTAACCGTTATTTAATCTTTGACAAGCCAATTAAAAACATTCAATGGGGAAAAGATTCCCTATTTAACAAATGGTGCTGGGTGAACTGGCTGGCAACCTGCAGAAGACTGAAACTGGACCCACACCTTTCACCATTAACTAAGATAGACTCTCACTGGCTAAAGATTTAAACTTAAGACAGAAACTATAAAAATAGTAGAAGAGAGTGCAATTCCCAGTAGAGGAATTACAGGATTGAATGGCAGGTCTATTTTTAGATCACTAAGTGTTCTCCATCTCTCTTTCCAAAAGGAATGTATTAATTTGCACTCCCACCTATAAATACTAATTTATTAGTATTTATTACTAATAAATTAATTAGTAATATAATTATGTATATTATTAATTAATAATATAATACTAATATTTATATTAATATAATACTTATATTAATTAGTAATATAATAAATTAAGCAGTGCAAAAGAGTTCCCTTTTCTCCACATCCATGCCAACGTCTCTGGTCTTGGGATTTTGTGGTATAGGCTAGTCTCACTGGAGTTAGATGATATCTCAAAGCAGTTTTGATTTGCATTTCTCTGATGATTAAAGATGATGAGCATTTTTTCATATGTCTGAAGGCCATGCACCTGTCTTCTTCAGAGAAGTTTCTCTTCAAATCCCTTGCCCAGCCTGTGATGGGATCCCTTATTTTTTCTTGCTAAAGCATTTCAGTTCTCTGTGGATTCTAGTTATTAAACTTTTGTCGGAGATATAACCTGAAAATATCTTCTCCCATTCTGAGGGCTGTTTACGTGCTTTACTTACTGTGTTCTTGGCTGTGCAGAAGCTTTTTAGTTTTATCAAGTCCCAATAATGTATTTTTGAAGCTGCTTCAAGAGCCCTGGGGGTCTTCCTCATAAAAAACTCGCCCCACCCAACTTCTTCAAGCGTTTTCCCTGCACTCTCTTCTACTATTTTTATAGTTTCTGTCTTAAGTTTAAATCTTTAGCCACTGAGAGTCTATCTTAGTTAATGGTGAAAGGTGTGGGTCCAATTTCAGTCTTCTGCAGGTTGCCAGCCAGTTCACCCAGCACCATTTGTTAAATAGGGAATCTTTTCCCCATTGAATGTTTTTAATTGGCTTGTCAAAGATTAAATAACGGTTAGTAGCTAGATTTATCTCTTGGTTCGCTATTCTGTTCCAGACATCTACTTCTCTGTTTTGGTGCCAGTACCATGCTGTTTTGATCACTATCGATTTGTAGTATAGTCTGAGGTCTGGTAGCGTGATTCCTCCTACTTTGTTTTTATTTTTTAGTAATGCCTTGGCTATTCGAGGTTTTTTCTGATTCCATATAAAACAAAGTATTGTTTTTCATGATCTTTAAGGTATGACAGTGGAGCTTTAATGGGAATTGCGTTGAAATTATATATTGCTTTGGGTAGTATGGACATTTTAACAATGTTGATTCTTCCCAGCCATGAGCATGGTATGTTTTTCCATTTGTTAACAGTCTCAGCTATCTCTTTCCTTAGAGTTTCATAGTTCTCTTTATATAGATCTTTCACATCCTTTGTTAGATAAGCTCCCAAATATTTCACCTTCTTTGGCACTACTGTGAATGGGATAGAGTCCTTAATTGTTTTTTCAACTTGATTTTGTTGGTATATATAAAGGCTACCGAATTACGGATGTTGATTTTGTAGCCTGAGACTCTCCTGTGTTCCTTGATCACTTCTAGGAGTTTTGCAGTAGAGTCCCCAGTGTTTTCCAGATATACAATCACATCATCTGTGAAGAGCGAAAGTTTGATCTCTTCTGACCCTATGTGGATACCCTTGACCGCCTTTTGTTACCTAATTGTGGTGGCTAAAACTTCCATTACAATGTTAAAAAGCAATGGAGACAATGGGCACCCTTGTCTGGTTCCTGATCTGAGTGGAAATGATTCCAAGTTAACTCCATTCAATATGATATTGGCTGTGGGTTTGATGTAGATGGCCTCTATCAGTTTAAGAAATGGCCCTTCTATACCAATTTTCTTAAGTCTTCTGATCATGAAGCGTTGTTGGATGTTATCAAAAGCTTTTTCTGCATCAAGTGAGAGAATCATATGGTCTTTGTTTTTTAATTTGTTTATGTGCTGAATTACATTTATAGATTTACGTATATTGAACCAGCCTTGAGACCCTGGAATAAAACCAACCTAGTCATGATGTATAATTTCTTTGATGTGTTGCTGGATTCTGTTTGTTAGGATCTTGTTAAATATTTTTGCATCTATATTCATTAGTGATATTGGTCTATAATTTTCTTTTCTTTTTGGGTCTTTTCCTGGTTTGGGGATCAGGGTGATGTTTGCTTCACAGAAGGTATTGGGTAGTTTTCCTTCTTTTTCTACCTTTTGGAACAGGTTGAGTAATGTAGGTACTAATTCCTCTTTAAAGGTTTGGTAGAATTCTGACGTTAAACCATCTGGTCCTGGGCTTTTCTTTTTGGGGAGATTTTGTATGGTTGATGCTATTTCCGACCTTGATATGGGCCTGTTCAACGTTTCCACTTGATTCTGGTTAAGTCTTGGAAGGTGACGTGCTTCCAAGTATCAGTCAATTTCCTTCAGATTTTCATATTTCTGAGAGTAAAGTTTCTTGTGATATTCATTAAGGATTTTTTGGATTTCTGACGAGTCTGTTGTTATTTCGTCTCTCATTTCTGATTGATGAAATTAGAGATTTTACTCTTTTTTTCTTGATTAGGTTGGCCAAAGGTTTATCTATTTTGTTGACCTTTTCAAAAAACCAGCTTTTTTATTTATAGATCTGTTGTATTATTCTTTTGTTTTCAATTTCATTTAGTTCTTCTCTGATTTTGGTTATTTATTTTCTTCTACTGGGTTTGGGGCTGGAGTGTTCTTCCATTTCCAGTTGCTTGAGATGTCCCATTAAATTGTTAACTTCCTCTCTTTCTGTTCTCCTGAGGAAGGCTTGCATTGCTATGAATTTCCCTCTTAGAACTGCGTTTGCAGTGTCCCAGAGGTTCTGATAGTTCGTGTCTTCATTGTTGTTTTGTTCCAAAAAATTGGCAATTTCCTTCTTGATCTCATCCCTGACCCAGTTATCATTCAGCATAAGGTTATTTAACATCCATGTTTTTGTATGAGTATGCAGATTCCTGTTGTTACTCAGCTCTAGTTTTATTCCATGGTGGTCCAAGAAGATGCATGGAATAATTTCTATTCCTTTAAATTTACTGAGGTTAGACTTGTGACCTAAGATGTGATCGATATCGGAGTAATTTCCATGGGCTGATGAGAAGTATGTGTATTCGGTTTTGTTGAGATGAAATACGATATAGATATCTGCTAAATCTAAATGCTGGATGGTTAGATTTAAATCTAGAATTTCTTTACTCAACTTTTTGTTGGAGGATCGAGCCATCACTGCCAAAGGAGTGTTAAAGTCTCCAACTATTATGGAACTGGAGGAAATCAAGTTGTTTATGTCTGTTAGAGTTTCTCTTATAAATTGAGGTGCATTCTGGTTAAGTGCATAGATATTAATAATTGAAATCTCATCATATTGAGTATTACCCTTAACAAATATGAAGTGACCATTCTTGTCCTTCCTTACTTTTGTTGGTTTAAAGCCTATTGTATCTGCAAATAAAATTGCAATGCCTGCTTTTTTCTGGTTACCATTTGGCTGGAATATGGATGACCATCCTTTTGCCCTGACTCTATATTTGTCTTTTAAGTTAAGATGTGACTCTTGTATGCAACAGATATCTGGCCTGTGTTTTTTTTAGCCCAGTCAGCCTGTGTTTTTTTTAGCCCAGTCAGCTAACCTATGTCTCTTTAGAGGACAGTTTAAGCCATTTACATTAATGGAGAATATTGATAAGTTTGGTGAAATTTTGGGTATTGAGTTTTTCAAAAGTCCAGTGACATTTTTAATCCTTTCACCGTTGTGGAAGTTGGAGTTTGATCAGAAGTTTCTGAGTGAGTTTACTTTTGTACTAGAGAACTGGGTTGGTCATTATGAAGGATAGGTCTGAGAATATCCTGAAGAATATTTGGTTTGGTTATGGCAAATTTCTTCAACATATGAATGTCATTAAAGTATTTAATTTTGCCATCATAAATGAAACTCAATTTAACTGGATACAAGACCCGGGGTTGAAAGTTATTTTGCTTTAGGAGATTCAAAGTCGATGACCACCCTCTTCTGGCTTGAAAAGTTTCAGCAGAGAGATCTGCAGTCATTCTAATGTTCTTGCCTTTGAAGGTAATAGTTTTCTTTTACCTGGACGTTTTGAGAATTTTCTCTTTCACATTAACTTTAGTGAAGTTAATTATGATATGCCTGGGGGATGTCTTTTTGGGGTTGAGTCATGCTGGAGTTCTGAAGCTGTCCTCTATCTGAATTTCAGATTCTCTAGGCATGTCTGAAAAATTCTCTTTCATAATTTCATGCAGAAGGGCCTCTGTGCCAAATGAGGCCACTTCATCGGTTTCAGGAATTCCTATGTGTCAGATATTTGCCTTCTTTGAGTTCTCCCAGAGCTCTCTGAGAGAATGATCCATTTTAGCTCTCCATTTCTCTTCCTCTTTGAGAGTTTGGGAGCGATCAAAGGCTTTACCTTCAATGTCAGAAATCCTTTCTTCTGCTTGCTCCATTCTGTTGCTGAGGGATTCTACTCATTTTTCATATCTTTGAGGGCTGTAAATTCTTGCTTCAGTGTGTCTAAGTCTTTGGTGGTTTTGTGTTTGAATTCGTTAAATTCTTGAGACAATTTTTGAATTTCTCCTCGGATTCCTAATTCCATTTCATTCATCTTGTCTGCAATCCAAATTCTGAATTCGATTTCTGACATGTCAGCCAGTTGTTTATGAATGGGATCTTCAATTATATCCACCATATCTTTCCTTGGGGGGGTTGATTTATTCTGTTTATTCATGTTACCAGAGCTTTTCTGCTGATTCTGCCCCTTGGTTGTTTTAGTTCCCTTTGATTTTTTCTCCTGGGGCTTTGTAGAGGGCCCGTATAGCATTGTGGCCTGACAGACTGGGGCCCTGTCTGGTGTGGTGGGGCTAAGTGGTTCTGTCTTATTTTCAGCTGGTTTCTGTTTGACCCCAGTGAAGTCTCAGCTCTCTGAGTCAGCCACGCCCTGGAAGCTTCCTGGGTCTGTGAGTCGCTTCAGGCAAATCCTTTACTCAGGAGTGGCCTCCTCTGGTTGCCCAGGGAGACAGTGGGTGTGGCTTCGGCTGCCTCAGGGAACTGCCGCTCTGGTGTGGGTCTCTTCCAGCCTCACTCCCGAGCCCCAGAGTCTGCATTGACCAGCCACAGATTGGGCACTGTCCACACCCCGATCAGTCCCCCAAGAATCTGGACTCTTGGGGGAAAAGCCTCCAGAACTCAGAGTGAGGGTGGAGGGGAGCGTGGGGAGCCCAGAGCTGCTGTCAGTGAGCACACACCGTTTCACTCAGTTTTATGCCTGGCCTCACCGCTGCCGCTCAGGCCTCCAGATCTCAGAGCGAGGGCGTGGGGGGGAGCACTGGGAGCCCAGAGCCGCTGGTAGCAAACACACTCAGATCCACTCAGTTTTATGCCCTGCTGAACCGCCGCTGCTCGGGCCTCTCGATCTCAGAGTGAGGGTGGTGGGGGGGCAGGGGGGAGCGCTGGGAGCCCAGAGCCACCGATAGTGAGCACACTCAATTCTACTCAGTTTTTTGCCCAGCCACACTGCCACTACTCAGGCCTCCAGTTTACAGAGTGAGGGCGGAGGGTTGAGTGCTGGGAGCCCAGAGCCACTGGTAGTGATCACACTCAGTTCCACTCAGTTTTTTGCCTGGCCGCACTGCCGCCGCTCAGACCTCCAGTTTACAGAGTGAGGGCGGAGGGTGGAGCACTGGGAGCCCAAAGCCGCTGGTAGCGAGCACACTCCATTCTACTCAGTTTTTTGCCTGGCCATACTGATGCCATTCAGGCCTCCAGATTTTAGAGTGAGGGTGGGGGGGGGAGCAGCACTGGGAGCGCAGAGCCACCGGCAGCGAGCTCACACAGTTCCACTCAGTTTTATGCCTGGTTATATTGATGCCCAAGGAGGGCTGGGAGTTCAGAGTTATGGGCAAAGGCTATTTACAGATTTATACAGTTTTATGCCTGGCAGGAGAGTGCCTTGGCACCCTAGTTGGGGAGATAGGTCCTGATTTCAGTAGGTTTCTCCCACGGAGTGTAGTGGGAGGGCCTTTGATTTCTGCCCGATTGTTTGTGGGGCTCTTAAGCCGATCGAATGGGGAAGGGGGGACTCCTGTCTGTCTCCTTGGTGATGGGTTTTGTACCTTTTGTTTGCGTCCTTGTGGTCACAGCTGTCCTCAGCGGGGTTGATGTGTGTTCTTCAACTTTCTCTCTTGGTGCTGCTCAAATCCATCAGGTTACTTGCTAAATTTTCATCCCTTAACTCTCCTTCAGGATGGGAGCCTCTGTGGAAAGCTGGCTTCAGTCCGCCATCTTGTCTCCTCCCTCGTGGGCAAGGGACTTGAAGAGAAACTTCTCTTTGTTTCTTCTATGTGAAGGTGAAGATCTTCATCTGGCTGGGTAACTTCATGACTCTGGCGGCCGAACTAAGGACAACTGAGAGCACTGGCAGACTAGGGCGGGAATGCTTCCAGCAATCTTGTATTTTTTTTTATTAAATCATAGTTGTGTACATTAATGCGATCATGGGGCATCATTCACGAGCTTCACAGAGCGCTTGACACACTTTCATCACACTGGTTAACATAGCCTTCCTGGCGTTCTCTCAGTTACTGTAAAAAAGACATTTACATTCCACATTTACCAGGTTTCACATTTAACCTTGTAAGATGCACCGCTGGTGTAATCCCACCAATCCCCTTCTGTCTACACACCTTCCATCTCCCTCCCCTCCCTTTCCCCCTTCCCCCTATTCTTAGGTTGTGACTGGGTTATAGCTTTCATGTGAAAACCCTAAATTAGTTTCATAGTAGGGCTGAGTACATTGATACATTTTCTTCCATTCTTGAGATACTTTACTAAGAAGAATAGGTTCCAGCTCCATCCATGTAAACATGAAAGAGGTAAAGTCTCCATCTTTCTTTAAGGCTGCATAATATTTCATGGTGTACATGTACCACAATTTATTAATCAATTCGTGGATCAATGGGCACTTGGACTTTTTCCATGACTTAGAAATTGTGAATTGGGCTTCAATAAACATTCTGGTACAAATACCTTGTTATAATGTGATTTTTGTTCTTCTGGGTATATACCGAGTAAAGGAATTATAGGATTGAATAGCAGATCTATTTTTAGATCTCTAAATGTTCTCCAAACATCTTTCCAAAAGGAATGTATTAATTTGCATTCCCACCAGCAGTGTAGAAATGTTCCCTTTTCTCAACATCCATGTCAACATCTCTGGTCTTGGAATTTTGTGATATGGGATAATGTTACTGAAGTTAGATGGTATCTCAAGGTAGTTTTGATTTTCATTTTTCTGATGATTAATGATGATGAGCATTTTTTCATATATCTGTAGGCCAAGCCACTATCTTCTTCAGAGAAGTTTCTCTTCAAGTCCCTTGCCCAGCCTGCGATGGGATCACTTGTTCTTTTCTTGCTTATACATGTGAGTTCTCTGTGGATTCTAGTTATTAAACCTTTGTTGGAGATATAACCTGCAAATATCTTCTCCAAAAATGAGGGTTTTCTGCTTGCTTTATTTACTGTGTTCTTGGCTGTGCAGAAGCTTTTTAGTTTGATCAGGTCCCAGTAGTGTATTTTTGAAGCTGCTTCAATTGCCCGGGGGGTCTTCCTCATAAAACACTCACCCAGACTGATTTCTTCAAAGGTTTTACCTGTACTCTCTTCTAGTATTTTTATAGTTTCATGTCTTAAGTTTAAATCTTTAATCCAGTGAAAGTCTATCTTAGTTAATGGTGAAAGGTGTGGGTCCAGTTTCAGTCTTCTACAGGTTGCCAGCTAGTTCACCCAGCACCATTGAAAACAAAAGAATTATACAACAGATCAATAAATCAAAAATTTGGTTTTTTTAAAGGTCGATAAAGTAGATAAACCTTTGGCTAATCTAACCACAAAAAAAAAGACTAAAATCTCTAATTTCATCTATCAGGAATGACAAAGATGAAATAACAACAGACTCTTCAGAAATTCAAAAAATCCTTAATGAATATTACAAGAAACTTTATTCTCAGAAATATGAAAATCTGAAGGAAATTGACCAATACTTGGAAACACATCACCTTCCAAGACTTAGCCAGAATCAAGTGGAAATGTGATAACTTTTCCCATATCAAGTTCTGAAATAGCATCAACCATACGAAATCTCCCTAAAAAGAAAAGCCCAGGAGCAGATGGCATCACATCAGAATTCTACCAAACCTTTAAAGAGGAACTAGTACCAATATGACTCAACCTGTTCCAAAAGGTAGAAAAAGAAGGAAGACTACCCAACATGTTCTATGAAGCAAACATCACCCTGATCCCCAAACCAG
Organism: Nycticebus coucang; assembly: GCF_027406575.1. Classification (NCBI taxonomy): domain Eukaryota; kingdom Metazoa; phylum Chordata; class Mammalia; order Primates; family Lorisidae; genus Nycticebus; species Nycticebus coucang. The sequence goes on from NC_069793.1 coordinate 76,186,319, forward strand.
GAAAAGACCCAACAAGAAAAGAAAATTATAGACAGATATCACTAATGAATATAGATGCAAAAATAGTCAACAAGATCTTAACAAACAGAATCCAGCAATACATCAAACTAATTATACATAGTGACTAAGTCGGTTTTATCCCAGGTCTCAAGGCTGGTTTAATATCCGTAAATCTATAAGTATAATTCAGCACATAGACAAATTAAAAAAAAAAAAAAGACCATATGATTCTCTCAATCGATGCAGAAAAAGCTTCTGATAATATCCAGCATCCCTTAATGATCAGAACACTTCAGAAAATTGGTGTAGAAGGGACATTTCTTAAACTGATAGAGGCCATCTACAGCAAACCCACAGCCAATATCATATTGAATGGAGTTAAATTGAAATCATTTCCTTGTCAGGAACCAGACAAGGCTGCCCATTGTCTCCACTGCTCTTTAACATTATAATGGAAGTTTTAGCCACCGAAATTAGGGCAGAAAAGGTGATCAAGGGTATCCATATAGGGTCAGAAGAGATCAAACTTTCTCTCTTTGCAGATGATATGATTGTATATCTGGAAAACACCGGAGATTCTACAACAAAACTCTTAGAAGTGATCAAGGAATAGAGTAGTGTCTCAGGTTACAAAATAAACACTAATAAATTGGTAGCCTTTATATATACCAACAATAGTCAAGCTGAAAAAACAGTTAAGGACTCTATTTCATTCACAGTAGTGAACTATGAAACTCTAAGAAAAGAAATAGCTGAAAACATTAACAAATGGAAAAACATACCATGCTCATGGCTGGGAAGAATCAACATTGTTAAAATGTTTATACTGCCCAAAGCTATATACAATTTTAATGCAATCCCTATTAAAGCTCCACTGTCATACTTTAATGATCTTGAAAAAATAATACTTTGTTTTATATCGAATCAGAAAAAAACCTCAAATAGCTAAGACATTTCTCAGAAACAAAGCAGGAGGATTCATGCTACCAGACCTCAGACTATACTACAAATCAATAGTGATCAAAACAGCATGGTACTGGCATAAAAACAGAGAAGTAGATGTTTGGAACAGAATAGAGAACCAAGAAATGAACCCAGCTACTTACCATTATTTGATCTTTAACAAGCCAATTAAAAATATTCAGTGGGGGGTGGCGCCTGTGGCTCAAGGAGTAGGGCGCTGGTCCCATATGCTGGAGGTAGCGGGTTCAAACCTAGCCCTGGCCAAAACCAAAAAAAAAAAAAAAAAAAAAACTTTCAGTGGGGAAAAGGTTTTCTATTTAACAAATGGTTCCTGGTGAACTGGCTGGCAACCTGTAGATTTATGTATATTGAACCAGTCTTGAGACCCTGGGAAAACCCAGTTGGTCATGGTGTATAATTTGTTTGATATGTTGCTGGATTCTGTTTGTTAGGATCCTGTTGAATATTTTTGTATCAATATTCATTAGTGGTATTGGTGTATAGTTTTCTTTGCTTGATGGGTCTTTTCCTTTTGGGGGATCAAGGTGATGTTTACTTCATAGAATGTGTTGGGTAGTATTCTTTATTTTTCTATATTTTGGAAAAGATTAGTTAATATAGGTACTAGTTCCTCTTTAAAGGTTTGGTAGAATTCTGGTGTGAAGCCATCTGATCCCGGCTTCTTCTTTTTAGGGAGATTTTCTATAGTTGATGCTATTACAGAACTTGATATAGGCCTGTTCAACATTTCCATTTGATTCTGGCTAAGTCTTGGAAGGTGGTGGTCACCTTGGAAGGTGACCCAGTATTGGTCAATTTTCTTTAGATTTTCATATTTCTCAAAGTTTATTGTAATATTTGTTAAGGATTTTTTGAATTTCTGAGGGGTCTGTTGTTATTTCATCATTACCATTTCTGATTGATGGAATTAGAAATTTTACTCTATTGTTCCTGCTTTTGTTAGCCAAAGGTTTATGTACCTTATTGACCTTTTCAAAAAAACAACTTTTGGATTTATTGATCTGTTGTACAATCATTTTGTTTTCATTTTCATTTAATTCTCCTCTAATTTTGGTAATTTTTCTCTTCTGCTTTGTTTGGGGTTGGAATGTCCTTCCTTTTTCAATTGCTTGAGATGTCCCATTAAGTTGTTAACTTCCTCTCTTTCCGCTCTCTTGAGGAAGGCTTACAGTGCTATAAATTTCCCTGAGGACTGCCTTTGCATTATCCCAGAGGTTCTGATAATTTATGTCTTCTTTATCATTTTGTTCCAAAAATTTAGTAATTCCTTGTTAATCTCATCTGTAACCAGATATCATTCAGCATAAGGTTATTTACCTTCCATGTTTTTGCATGAGTATGTGGATTCCTGTTGTTACTGAGTTCTAATTTATCCATGATGGTCCAAGAAGATGCAAAGAATAATTTGTAATTTTTTTTAATTGCTGATGTTGGACTTGTGACCTAAGATGTTATTAGTTTTGGAGTATGTTCCATTGGCTGATGAGAAGAATGTGTATTCATTTTTGTTAGGATGAAATGGTCTGTAGATGTCTGTTAAATCCAAATGTTGAATAGTTAAGTTTAAATTTAAAATTTCCTTGCTTAGCTTCTTATTGGAGGATCTATCCAACACTGCCAGAGGAGTGTTAAAAACTACTGGAGGAAATCAAGTTCCTCATGTCTGTTAGAGTCTCTCTTATAAATGGAGGCACATTCTGGTTGGGTGCATAAATATTAATAATTGAATCTCATTGTATTGAGTATTACTCTTAACAAATATGAAGTGAACATCCTTATACTTCATTACATTGGTTTGTTTAAAGCCTATTGTATCTGTGAATAAAATTGCAACACCTGCTTTTTTCTGCTTTCAATTTGCATGGAATGTAAATGACCATCCCTTCACCCTGAGTCTATATTTATCTTTTAAGTTAAGATGAGATTCTTGTATGCAGCAGATATCTGTCTGAGTTTTTGTATCCAATCAGCCAACCTGTGCCTCTTTAAAGGACAAATTAAGCTGTTCACATTAGTTGGGAATATTGATAAGCCTGGTAGAATTTTGGGTATCGAGTTTTTCAAAAGTCTAGTGGACATTTTTAATCCTTTTCCCACCGTGGAAGTTGGAATATAATCAAAAGTTTCTGAGTGAGTTTGCATTTTTGGTGGAGGATTGTGATGGTCATTATGGAGGATAGGTCTGAGAATATCCTGGAGAGCTGGTTTAGTTATGGCAAATTTCTTCAATATGTGAATGTCATTGAAGTATTTAATTTCTCCATCATAAGTGAAACTCAGTTTAACTGGATACAGGAACCTGGGTTGAAAATTATTATTTTTATTTTTTTAGGAGATTAAAAGTCAATGACCACCCTCTTCTAGCTTGAAAGGTTTTAGCAGAGAGATCTGCAATCATTTTCATATTTTTCCCCCTGTAGGTTGTGGTCTTCCTACATCTGGCTGCTTTCAGAATTTTCTCCTTCATATTAACTTTTGTAAAGTTAATTACAATGTGCCTGGGGGATGTCTAATTTGTGTTGAGTCATGCTGGGGTTCTGAAACAGTCTGCTATCTGAATTTCAGAATCTCTTGGCATGTCTGGAAAGTTCCCTTTCATAATCTCTTGTAGGCAAAACACATAGCCTCTGTGTTTTGCAAAGCCATTTTGTCATCCTCAGGGATTCCTATTAGGTGAATATTAGTTTTCTTTGAATTATCCCAGAGCTGTCTGAGAGAATGCTCCATTTTTGCTCTCCATTTGTCTTCCTCTTTGAGCATTTAGGAGCATTTAAAACCTATGTCTTTAATGTCAGAAATCCTTTCTTCTGCTTGCTCCATTCTGTTACTGAGGGATTCTACTGTATTTCTCAGATCTTTGAGGGCTGCAAATTCTTGACTCTTGACTCAATATGTCCAAATCTTTGGTGATTTTGTCCTTGATTTTGTTGAATTCTTGAGACAACTTTTGAAATGTTCCTTAAATTTCTAATTCCAACTTTACCTCCATTCTATTAATCTTATTTGCAATCCAAATTCTGAATTCGATTCTGACATCTCAGCCATCTGTTTATGAATGGGATCTTCAGTTGTGTCTGCCATATTGTTCCCTTGGGGGGTGGGGTTGATCTACTCTGGTTATTCATGTTACCTGAGTTTTTCTGGTGATTGCATCCAATGATTATTTTACAGCATTTGGCTAGATGAGCAGATAAGGAGAAGTTGGGTTCAGGCTCCAGGACCAGTGATTCACCAGCCCTGTGCCCAAAATCTGGGATTGGTGTCTGAACCTTTTCCCCTAGAGCTTTGCCAAGGACCTGTACAGTGCTTGAGAAACTTGGCGCCAGCTTGGTGTGGTCAGGCTAAGTGGCTCTGTCTTGTTTTGAGCTGGACTCTGTTCTACCCTAGTGAATCAGTTACTCTGGGTTGAAGTGTCAACTATGGAGAAATACCAGCAATTAACTCACCCCAGCCCCTACAGGCAACAATTGTAAAGGAAATCAAACCTTCCCACAACCACACACCCAGGGTACCACTTTGGATAATCATCAGGTGACTGGCCCAGTTTAAGCAGTCCAAGTCAATTGTCTCAGTTAGCACTGGTCTCAGGTGGGAGAGCTCAAAAGGTCTGCAGTAACTAGATAACACAGGTCTGCTGGCTGCTCAAGTATGACTTCTCTGGTGCTCCATGAGTTCAGAAGGACCTACCCAGCAAATAAATTAGTCTTAGAAGATTGATGCCTCCTTCCCCACTTTGCACCTCTGTCACATCCAGTCACTGGTAACCCCACAGGGCTGTGAGCCAGCTCCCTCAAATAAGCAGATAATCCAGGGGTTTGCACCTACCTGAGTCACAGGGAGTTCTATGTCTCCTCAGCCAGGTAGTCTCTCTCTGCCACTATCCAGCAGGGGGAGATGAGGCCTGATAACTTCAGGTGCTTAATGGAGGCTGGCGCTGTTCACTCAGTTCCAGCCCTGTTCCTGATTGATGTTGCTGACATAAAAGAACAACTTTGCAGAATTTGTTTCTTTCCTGGCTATATTCCCCTATGGATCAGATGCTGTTTGAGTTCACAGAAACTGTGACTCAGCCCCAGTCTGTGCCATTGCCCAGTCTTGGCTACAGTTTGTGTTGGGATGGGCGTGGTTAGAGCTCACATTCAGTTGTCAGTTCCAGCCTTTGCCTACCTGCCTTTGTCTCATCTATGATCCCCTGAGGACCAGGTGCATCTTAGGCTCAGTTAAGCATTTCTCTGGGACAGCCCCTCCCTGTGTGTCTGCCATCTCTGCACATATGCTATTCTAGTCCCCATGCTTTGCCCAGACCAGTACCACCCAGGCATACCCTTTACTCTTGGGGCCTAAGTTTCTGTCCCATATCTGTTCCACCAGTGGCTGCCACCAGTGAAGTTGCCCGGCTTCCTCTGGTTTCCCAGATAGACAGGGAGGGTCTGTACAGAATATCTCCAGTGGTGTGAGCCCTATTGTTGCCATGTGGCTGCTACTCTGTGCCTCAGGGCACTACTGCTCCTGTATGGTTCCCTCTCAGCTGACCGTCTTCTCCCTACTCCCGTGTGGCAGAATCTGCACAGACCCGCAAGAGTCCTTGCCCTGTCCACACCTCTTGAGAAAATGCCCAAGAATCTGGACTCCATTGGGGATAGGTGACAGTGGAGGGGTGACAGGGTGACAGTGGAGGGGAGTACTGGGAATTCAGAATTGTAGGTAGAGAATATATACAGTTTTATGCCTAATAAGAGAGTGCTATGGCACCCTACTAGGGGAAGGCAGTCTGGTTTTGAGAGGGTCTCTCCCATGGGATAAAATGGGAGGATGTTTGAACTCTGCTTGCTTGTTTGTAAGGAGTACTGCAAGCCCTTCTCATGGGGGAGGGGATTCCCATCCACTTGGTAAGAGATTTTGTACCTATTGCTTGTTTTCTTGGGGTCACAGCTCACTTCAGCAGGGTTGATATGCGTTCTTCACCCTTCTCTCTTGGCTCAGCTCCAAACCATTGGCTTAATTGCTAAACTTCTGTCTTTTAACTGTCCTTCTGGACTGGAGCCTCTGTGGAAAGCTGGTTCCAGTCAGCCATCTTGCTTCCCCAGTCCTGGGTGTTTAATTTTTTCATTTCCATTTGACTTTTACTATCATATGGACCACAGCAGCCTCCTCTGGTAGATTTCCAATATTTTCCAATAATACATTTTAGAATAAATATTATCCAGAGCTTATAACTGTTATCTGCAGGTGCACTAGTCTAATACATGATACTTTGCCATTATGGTGTTAAAAAGTCCACCTCTCAATTTTTTTGAAATATTCTTAGCTATGGCTATGTCACAGGCCTAGTTCTAACCAGCTCCCCTCTTGCACACCAAAGAATACATTATTCCTACTCCTTCCCAAGCATCTTCTTTCCTCGGGACTACTGTTTGAATAGCAACATTTGTAGGATTTAATCATCTTTCCTATTCTTTTTGGAATGGCACAAGACAGGGAAAACTAACCATTTTTCCCCCACCCCTGAACACTTTTGTGGTGTTCAGTACCCTTTATATTATGCCTTATAAGCAACCTTCCCCAAGTTATTAAAATGGCAAGAAACCACTGAGCCTAATAATGTCTGGTTAAACCATCATAATCTCATGCTTAGCAACTTTTGTTCACCAATAATAATCACAATGTTTATATGCCAAATTATCAAATTATTTCCTGAACTACACAATTCACTTAGAAAATCACAGTCTATAATTTTCCCAATGTTATTGGCATTCTCTTTCACATCTTTCTTTCATTACCCTTGCTCTGTACATGTGACATATGCTATTTTCTCTCTAGGTGTAAGTTGACTGTTTTCTCCCAATTTCTGCCTCTTCACATGCATAACTTTTTTTCAAATTACATTGCATAAGACCCTTTTGGAAGCATCAGTACCTCACCTTCAGTTTAAGTACTTTTACCACAAGTGCACCTCAAGCACAATCATCTCACCTCTGAGAGGACAATTTGAGAGGAAAGCCCATTAATACTTCCCCTTCCTACTTCTACATGAGGCAAACAGGGGTTTGCTTAGCACACTAGTGGTTTTCAAAATAGTCAAAGTTACAATTCCTAGGCTCATCCCTCACATTCAGTTAGTCTGAGGTGAAGTCATCAAGTCTGAGTTAAAGTCCAACCATCTCTTTGAAGGCGGTTTTACCCTTAAAACACAAACACAAACTGGAAACATCTAGCACAGACTACATCTGCAGTCACTATTTGCTAAGTTAAGTCGTATTACTTTGATTCATGATTTAGAAAATATATCTTTCTTGTTCAGCAAGTACAGTCATCTGAACCTCTAAAATGTGTTAGATTCTTTCTATTTTGTATTTCTACACTAGCCAAAACTGTTACTGTCTTCAACCTAGATTAAGTCAATAACCTCTTTACTTATGCTCCATAACAGCTAGCAGGGTGTTTTTAAGTTAGTAAATTAGACGATGTTATCCACAGACATAAAACACTCTAATGCTTCCAAGCAATGACTTGTTTGGTTTCTATGTTCCCGATATAACTTCTTATCAACTTTTCCCTTCTGAATATGTCCCAGCCATATTTGCCTTCAAGGGAATTCTCAATACATGCACTCCTACCACAAGGCTTTTGTACTTATTAGCTGAGTCCGGAATGTTCTTTCCCAGATCTCTGCATCATCGGTTGGACTCATCTCTCACATTTCAATTTTAGTTCATCCAGTCTTAGGAAGCTGCTGCCCACTCCCGTCTCTCCCATATGTTGTCAGGTATAGTTTTGTCCAGTAAATGTCTCCAGGAAGTGACCAAACAGAAGGCAGGAAAAACTATTTCTAGATGGCATGAACTTAAAATATTAAGAAATGGATCCAACCATTACAAAAGGAAAAACTATTTAGAATCAAGCTATTCACTCCTCAGCTGCCAAGATTGCCATCTGCTTAGAACTCACAGTGGATACCCACTGTGGGAACTGCCCTTGTACCAAAGGAACTGCCTTGGCCAGAGTCACAGTCTCGTAGGCACTCAGCATCCACTCATTTTCCTATTCTCTCCAACTGAACATTACTTTATTAATAAAAGAACCTAAAGCATTTTCTTTTTGCTTTAAAGTAAACTTTCTGAAGCTGATAGGTCTATGAGAACATGCCACTTACAATTTAATGCTATGCAGCTGGTTGGGGCTTGTCAGACTTATGGGTAAAGCTCAAATGGCCACTATGCCATTATGCATTTGATATACTGGCTTTATGGAGCCAACATTAAATACTTAATGCCAGTCACATTTACTTACTGGATCAACCCTTCCCCATTCAGACATTTTCTTTTATCTGTTAGGCTAAAGCCTCCAGAAAAACTGCTTGGCACCTTGTCCCCCTGGGGCATTTCATGGCCAATGATGATGTTTTCTAGTTGAGGGTAAGAAGTATTTATAAAGAAAAATAAGCCCTGCAGAACTTCAAGTTGAGAAAAAAAGAGGCAAAATATGTTGGGAAAAGTTATTATTATAATGTGAGTTTGTAGATATAGATAAAAGAGTTCTTTTGTTCTGCCTCTTTTTGTCCTACATCAAAATGCTATTTATGTTGGCCATAGTTACTTGAAGACTAATTCCAAATCTATCAGCTTTTCTTCTTTTTCACCCTTTAAAATACTATTTTTTTACTTCTTTTTTTTTTTATTAAATCATAACTGTCTACATCAATATGATTATGGGGCACCATACACTTGGTTCATAGACCATTTGACACATTTTCATCACATTAGTTGACATAGCCCTCCTGGCATTTTCTTAGTTACTTTGCTAAGACATTTATATTCCACATTTACCAAGCCTCACATATACCCTTGTAAGATGCACCACAGGTATGATCCTTTCAATGCCCCTCCCTCTACCCACCTACCCCCTCCCTCCCCACCCTTTCCCCCTTCCCCCTATTTTAGGTTGTAACTGGATTAATAAATTGTGGTATATGTACACCATGGAATACTATGCAGCCTTGAAGAAAGATGGAGACTTTACCTCTTTCATGTTTACATGGATGGAGCTGGAACATATTCTTCTCAGTAAAGTATCTTGAGAATGGAAGAAAAAGTATCCCATGTACTCACCCCTACTATGAAACTAATTTAGGACCTTCACATGAAACCTTTAAAATACTATTGAGAGGAGAGGAATTAGACACACTTGGAGGATAGCATGTTCCTTCCAGCCCAGTAGTATTTCATTTCTGTGGTTACTCTTATGAATCTTGGCAACTCTGATAGTTTTTCGCGTCTTCAGCAGTAAGTTCCCCCAAACCCAGTTTGGGACACAGAGGGGCTGGACACACCTACATGACTTGTGTGCTGTTGTAAGGACCACATGTCAAAGAGACAAAGACAGGCTGGAGCATGGGCAAGGAGGCACAGAAAGAGGGTTGAGAGGTCTGAGCTCACAACACACAAGGAAAGGCCACAGAACACAAACAGGATAGACTGAGAAAATTTAAGGGATAGCAGCAGCACACTCTCCTAAGCTTGCCCAGGTCTTGCTCAATTTAAACCCTTCTCATAGGCCATTATCTGTTCAGGAGGGTTCTTCATGTTTTCTAGTCCCATCTCTTACTTTGTTTTACAATGTAAGATTACATTGATTACAATGTAATCAATGATTTATTCTAGTTGGGCACCTACAGCTCAGCAGTTAGGGCACTGACCACATACACTGGGGCTGGCAGGTTCAAACCTGGCCTGGGCCTGCCAAACAAAAATGACAACTACAACAACAACAAAAAAAAAAAAAATAGCTGGGCATTGTGGGGGGTACCTATAGTCCCAGCTACTCAGGAGGCTGAGGCAAGAGAATTGCTTAGGTCCAAGAGTTTGAGGTTGCTGTGAGCTGTGATGCCACGACACTCTACCAAGAGTGACATAGACTCTGCCTCAAAAAAAAAAAACAAAGAAGAAAATTTATTCTTCAGATTTCAATTAAAAGGTCACCTCTTCAATAAGTATCCCATCCCCCACCACCACCTCTGTGACTATGGCTACCACAGCATGGGTCAGTTTTTCCCAGTATCTGCCTCATAAAACCTCTGAGTTTTACTTTGTATTGCTCACTACAATTTGAAACCTTTATTTATTATGTGTAAGTTTTCAATTACTATTGATTTCATTCAGTTAATTCTAAGTTCCATTATAGCACAAACCAGTGCTATTTTATTTAATATTGTATCTTTAGGGGTTAGGGTGGAGCTTTGCACAAAATAAACACCCAATACATATTCCTTTCAAAGAAAAAATATAAGATTCACAAATGAATGGATGAACAACTTGATAAGAGGAATTAGATCTAAAGGATGGCAAGTGAGTAGAGAGCCATTTTAACATTTTAACAAATATTTTAACAAAAGAAAACCTTTACTGTTAATATAAACAGGCCTGCTCATCAAGGGATTTGCCTGCATATATGGGACTGAACCACCTGCTAGAGATCAAGATTCATTTTTAAAGCTTATGTATATATTAATTAACCTTGGACCCAAATACCCAACCTTGCTACTTAATATAACATTCCAGAATTTGAAGATTCTATTAATGATATCCTCTTTCCTTTTATGTCACTATGAGGACCATCTATTTGTATCAGGTTTTGATTGACAAGTTCAATGACCACCTAATAAATCTCTCAGCTTTCAGTCATGCCAAGACAAACTTACCAGGTCCTATTAAGAATCGTCAGAGAAGCTGATTTCCTCATTAGAAGTTTACCCTTTTGGGATTCATTTATGACAGTGTAATTCCCCTGTCCTTTTGATCTGTCTTATCTCTTCTGGGCATAGCAGAAGACTTCAGATATAAAATGTTTAAAATAGTTTTTGATGATTTTTACACTCCCCTAAGAATGATTTGCATAGTTATTAATGTGATAAATAAGAATAGCAAATCAATAGCCAATCAAGCATGATTTCTGAAGGAAACTCTATTTCTGATATAGGTCTTTGTGATGCACCCATAAAGAACAAAAAGTAATGGAAAACTCTGGAAAGTAATTTTTAAAATAAGCTAATAACCATGGTATTAAAAAAAATCATTGACATTTTACAATGAAAAAAATACAGTTTGACTCAATATAAAAAAGTTTCCAAATTAATCAACGTCATCAATGATTTTCTCGATGATGGTAGTTTCTAAATGGTGTCTGGCTGGTGGACACCTGCTAGACATGTTACAGTTAGGATTCATGCACAGAATTGATGTTGAGCCTTCATGCTTTTAGAAAGAGGTCTTTCCAATCTGTGATTATAGGATTCTGACTATTTTAATTTGAAGAGGAGATATGTAAATAAGTGGCAAATAAAACTTGGCCCACATGGACCAAACAACCTGTGCAGCTAATAATTTTATTCAGCATTGGGTATGGTGTTTCCAGAAAAGTGATCTATTTACTGTTCTACTCTAGAAATGCTATTTTTTCATTTAACAGATAAGAAATCTGGCTCTCAGAGAAGATAAAGTTTCCAAGGTTATATGTAACAGAATTCCAGGATTTTAACCCAAGTATTTATAACTCCAAAGTCCATACATTTTTCCATACATCTAATTAAGTGATTATAGAAAATCAAGACAGACGATGGGAGCCAAATGGGAAGAATTATCTTGGGCTTAGGGTAACAGGCATTTATACCAAGGCCTGGGGAGAGAGGAGGAAATGATTTGAGAGTAGGATCCAAGGTCCTGTAAGAGGAAGACCTCAAGGGAAGATAGGCATCCCAAACTTTGGAGTTCAGGGGAAGAGAATGTGAATGACTAGTCCTTCTTCTTGAAAATCAGAATAAGGCTTAGCAGACCTCGCCAGGTAATGTCTAGGACCAGAAAATGTCCTCAGATGCAATATGAGAGTCAAGAGACAATCACCACTTCCAAGGGTGGCTGAAATTAAATTGTTATCCCACACAGATTGAACAAATAATAAGTAGCATTAAAGACTCAGAGCCAAACGACAGGAGGTTCAAAGAAGATAGGGGGAGAAAGCCACGGGTGATTCTGGAGGCAAAGCACTGGCAGCTGAGAAGTCTTGGCTATGGTTTCCAGAAACACAGATATGCACATGTAGAAAGCCAAGAGATGTTCCTGAATAGCTAGGCAGAGATGCTAGGCGGATATGTGGGAGGGAGGGGCAGGAAAATTCATCAATGTTTTGGGAAAACTAAGCTTTCCTGATGCTCTGATCTTATCCTTTGAAACTTATGACATAAAAAAAAAAAAAAAAACAGACAGGGTGGCACCTGTGGCTCAAAGAAGTAGGGTGCTGGCCCCATATGCCGGAGGTGGTGGGTTCAAACCCAGCCCTAGCCAAAAACTGCAAAAAAAAAAAAAAAAAAAGACAATATTATTAATTGTGTTGTCTACCACAGGTAGGGCCCAAGGCTGCTAAGCATCTAAATTAGTTTTTGTACTGGTCAGGATCAGCTCACGAGCAAGATAATCTGAATCTACAAGGAGAGAGTTACCAGTAATTCCAGATGGGGTGCATGGAAAGAAAAGAAACAGCCTTTTCTTTATATGGTAGAAGGATTATTTTTATGTATTTTAATTATAATGGTCTTTTCCTTATGTGATAGAAGGATTTTTTTTTTTTTTTTTAGCCGGAGCTGGATTTGAACCAACCACCTCTGGTATATGGGGCCGGCACCCTACTCCTTTGAGCCACAGGCACCGCCCAAAAGGATTATTTTTATATATTTTAATTATAATGGTCATTATCAATCTAGTGAATAATGCATATACATTAAATGATTCTATGGTGGGAAATGTCATTGTTTGATATTATCTGTTTGTTTTTGCTTTTGCTATTGCTGTTGCTATCATTGTTTTTTAATAGAGCAATGGAAGAGCAATTCGTTCAAGCTAGGGAAAAACATATTTCTTCCAATTCTAGTACATGAATAGCATTATGTTTGTTTGTTTGTCTGTTTGGATTTATTTTGTGAGTCTGTATGTAAATTGATTAACGTTGCTGTGATTCTCCTGAAGCTGGAAGAGGGGTTCTGATGCCCCATGGTGTGCCAAAATCAGAAAAGAAACAAAACAATAAAGAAGCAAATACACTTCACTGAGAATCTGAAAGGAGGCATTATTAGTTACGAAAGATTGCCTGCTACATTTGCGCTCATTTATCTCTGCAAAGATGCTGTGTGTCCAGACAGAGATTCCAAACTATTGTCTCTAAATCAGAACAAGTTTGGCTCTGTCACCAGAATGAAAATTATGTTATTTGCTGCCATTGTGTGTCAATTAAAGATAAAACGTGAATTCCTGTTGCAATATGCTTCTCTGGCACAGCATCTGGATTTCCCTAAAATTCACAGACCAGTTTCCAAAGACACTGGCTGTTTGGATGTAGGAGGCAGGAAACCTTGCCTTCTCAGTAATATTTCTGGCAGCAGTAGATTCATGCCTACCTATGTGTATTCAAATACATTATCTACACGGGAACTTATCTTTGCTCTCTCCCTGCTCTTCCCATGGAATCTATTCTAATACCATTATTATCTCCTCAGTCATCAAGATTCATAGCTTAAAAATAGGCTGTGTTCAATCTGTCCTCTTCTTGCCTCACCCCACAGTCTGATGTCTTATCCCATAGATTCCACTTTGTCATATCTCTATTACTAGTCTCTTCCTGGATCCATAACTTCTATTTACATTGGCTTAAAATATTGTTCTTTTTTATTTTTATTTTTATTTTCACATATACATGTGTTCATTAGGCTTCCACTTTTTGCCTTCCCAAAATTAAAAAGGCTTAAAATTTAACAACAATAACAATGTTTAAGATAGGGACCAGAAACAAAAACCTCACAAAGAATGAACGAAGACAAATACATTCAGAAAAGAAATCAGACAAATGCTGCAATGAAGTATTAAACAATAATAATAATAGTAATACAAAGAAAGTAACATTCATATTGTCAAATAAGAGTATGTCTATTATAGAATACTTTGACTCTGAGGTTCAGTATGGAGTCATCAATTAACTACTTATTATTTTTTTACCAAAGTATCAAAGAATAGACAACTAATATTTATAAATAAAAGATAAAAGATAATTTCAAAAAATAGATCATGCCAAATCTTATAGACAATAGAAAAAGAAGAAATACTTCAAAATCATTCTACTTAATCTGGATACATGTGATATTAAAATTAGGATAAAATGTATTATTATAAAGGGGAAATTACAAACATAATTTACTTATAAATGAGGATGCAGTATCCTGTATCCTAAACAACATATTAACAAGTTGGAGTAAAACTTAATGTTTAAATAGTGTACTTTAGTCAAAATCAAATCCAGTTTATGTGAGAATTAGTCACGATTTTCTTTCTTCTTTTTTTTTCTTTTTCTTTACCCACACCCCCTCCCTCTTTCTCTGTCTGCTCACTCCTTCCCCCATGCCACGCCATGTCATTAATTGTGGCATCTGTTGTTATTTCCCCTTTGTCATTTCTGATTGAGGTTACTAGAGATTTTACTTTTTTATTTCTAGTTAGACTGGCCAAAGGTTTATCTATTTTATTTATTTTTTAAAAAACCAATCCCTTGTTTCATTAATTTTCTGAATGATTCTTTTGTTTTCAATTTCATTAATCTCTGATTTAATTTTGGATATTTCCTTTCTTCTGCTGGATTTTGGCTTAGATTTTTCTTCTTTTTCCAGTTCCATCAGATGGCTTGTGAGTTTGTTGATATGCTCTCTTTCTATTTTTCGAATGTAAACTTCTAAAGTGATAAGTTTTCCTCTTAGGACTGCTTTTGCTCTATCCTATAGGTTTTGGCAGCTTGTGTCTTCATTGTTGTTATGCTCAAGGAAGTTAATGATTTCCTTTTTTTCTTCCTGCACCCAACTGTCATTCAGCATAAGGTTGTTTAACTTCCATGCCTTTGTGTGAGGTTGAAAGATTCGTTGGAGTTGAGTTACACTTTTAGTGCCTTATGATCTGAGAAGATGCAAGGTAGAATTTCAATTCTATTGATTCTGTTGAGGTTTGTTTTGTGTCCTAGGATGTGATCAATTTTGGAGAATGTTCCATGGGATGATGAGAAGAATGTATATTCTTTATCTTTGGGATGGAGTGTTCTACATGTGTCTATCAAGCACAGTTGTTCTAGGGTCTCATTTAAATCTCTAATATGTTTGTTTAATTTCTATTTAAAGGATCTGTACAGCTCTGAAAGAGGGGTGTTAAAGTTCCCTGTTATTATGGTGTTATAGGATATCATATTGCTCAGACTAAGCAAGGTCTGTTTCAAGAATCTGAGAACATTTAAATTGTGTGCATAAATATTTAAAATTGAAATGTCTTCTTATAATTTCCTTTGACCAATATGAAGTGACCATCATTGTCTTTTTTGACTTTGGTTTCTTATATTCACATGTATCTGAATGTAAGATTGCACCCCCTCTTTTCTTCTGAATTCTCTTTGCCAGAAAAATTGACTTTCAATCCTTAACTCTGTCTTTTATTTTTGTCTTTTAATGTGAGGTGAGTTTCCTACAGACAGAAAATAGATGGTTTGTGTTTTTTAATACAATCAGCCAATCTGTGCCTCTTCAATGGGGAATTCAAGCCATTGACATTTATTAAGATAATTGATAAGTATGGTAGTGATCTATTCAGATTATTTTGTGAAAGTCCATTGCTTAGTTTTGTCTTTTGCATCATTGTGGAAAGTAGGTTCTATCCTTTAATTTCTGGATATTTACTTTGCTGAAGGTCCATTGTGATGGTCAGTATACAGAACAGGTTGAAGTATTTCCTGTAAAGCTGGTCTAGTTGTAGCAAATTTCCTCAATGTTTGCATATCAATAAAATACTTGATTTCTCTCTCAATTTTAAAGCTTAGCTTTGTGGGATATAGAATTCTGGGATGGAAATTGTTCTGTTTAAGGAAATTAAAGACAGATGACCATTGCCTTCTGGCTTGAAAAGTTTCATTAGAGAAGTCCATGGTCACCCTGATAGATTTGTCCCTGTAGGTCAGTTGGCAGTTACTCCTGGAAGCTTGCAAAATCTCTTCCTTTGTCCTGATGTTAGATAGTTTCATCAAAATATGCCTTGGAGAAGCCCTATTTGAGTTGAGATGACCAGGGAACCGATATCCTTCTGAAAGGAGTATGTCAAAATCTTTAGTGATATTTGGGAAGTTTTCATTTATAATATTCACTAGAATGGCTTCCATTCCTCTGGGGAAACTCACCTCACATTCTTCTTCCCGCTCAAGGATACCTATAACTCATATATTTGAATGCTTAATAGAGTCCCATAATTCTGTCAGCGAACATTCTGCTTTCTCTCTCCTCTTTTCTGCCTCTTTAACTATCTGAGTAATCTTAAGAGCTTTATCCTCTACCTCTGAGATTCCTTCTTCTGCATGATCTAATCTGTTGTTGATACTTTCTATTGCATCCTTAAGTTCCCTAATTGACTGCTTCAGTTCATTCAGCTCTGCTATATCCTTTCTATATTCCTCATATCATTCATCTCTTATTTGATTCTGTTTTTGAATTTCCTTTTGGTTATTTTCCACTTTCTCAACAATTTCCTTCATTGTTTTCATCATCTGTATTTTAAATTCCCCTTCTGTCATTTCTAACATTACTTTATAGAATGAATCCTCTACTGTAGCTACCTCACAATCCCTAGAAGGCATTACTCTGGACTGGTATTTTATGCTGCCAGGATTTTTCTGCTGATTCTTCTTCATGAGTGCTTTCTTGTATCTGTTTCCTTAGCCTAATTTTCCTTTCTCTTCTTGCTCTTTAAGTTACTGTGCCTCTGGCTTAAAGTTTTAATGAGTCCTTTTGGTATGGGACCAGATTGAAGAGCAAGAAGGGAAAAAATATTTTAAACAGAAAGAAAAAAGAGAAAGAAGAGGGGGTGAATGAAAGGAAATATTGACAAGAAGAAGAAAGGCACCAAAGAAAGGAAACAGGAGTAATATAGGGTACTATGACTCAACCTTAAAAAACCCCAACCTCTGGGGTGCTGGGATGGGTAGTTCCCTTAAGATCAATAGCTCTTTGCCAGCTGGATCAGACACAGTACCCCACGTCCACCAGGTATAGAGGAAAGACAAAAATAGTATAAATCAAACCAAAACAAATAAGCAAAAACCCTCATGGGATAAAAGTGGAGAAAAGAGAGAGAGAAAAAATAATAATAATAGGGCAGAAGCACCAACAAAAATGAAATTCTAATTGTTAAGGCAAAAATGGAAAATTGTATTTAAACTAGAATAATGGAAAAAAAGGAGAAAAAAGAGCAAAAAGGAAAAAAATGTCAAGGAAAAATGTTGAAATTAAGCATCACAAGAATGGAGAAGCATGAATCCTATGTACTCAATTTTGATATGAGGACAATTAATGACAATTAAGGTTATGGGGGAGGAAAAGCAGAAAGAGGGACGGAGGGAGGGGGGTAGGGCCATGATGTGTGTCACACTTTATGGGGGCAAGACATGATTGCAAGAGGGACTTTGCCTAACAATTGCAATCAATGTATCCTGGCTTATTGTACCCTCAATGAATCCCCAACAATAAAAAAAGAAGAAGAAGAAGAAGAAGAAGAAAAAGAATACCCCAAACCAAACAACCAAACAGTACATATATCCTGCTGAGTATTGTCTGGGCAACAGGTGATCTTCTGAAGTATGAAATGTTGATCACAATATTAACAACGGCTGTTTGAGATGGAGCCTCGAGGCTTTTGCTGGTCTCTCAGACCTTGTAGGCTTGGGAGCACAAATGTCTCCTCAGCTTACTTAAAAGACACTCCAAACTATTAACCTTGCCCAAGCAGAAGCTTTCCAAGGAGAGCACTTATCACTGGGGTCTCTCCTGGCATGGCTGCCTTCTTATCCAGTGCACCAAATCCAGACTCCCTCTATGCCCTCTGAGGGCTGAAGCTGTTAATCTGCCAAACTCTTGCATCTCCGCACTTCCCCAGCATCTCAGTCCCCGCCTTTGGGCAGGTCAGTCACTAAATTACTCAGCCAAGGTCTCCAGGCCAATCCCTGTGCTGCACCACACAGGGGCAGCTCCTGCACAGTAACTGTGCCAGTAGCCCACAACTGAATGATATTAGCTCCCCTCCAGAACAGCAGCTCAGTCCGGGGCCCCAGACAATGCCCAAAGTCATCCGCATACCCACCCAAGATCTCCCAAGGCAGTTCAATCCAGTGCCCAAGTCCAAAAAAAAACAAAATAGCCCACAGGTAAAACTTTTCCTGCTTACAGTCTTGCTGTTGCAATGGTTACAGCTGTGGGCAGCCTCCAACGGAACAAACGCACCCACCACTTGCCAGTTTTCTGCGGCTTCCATCCTCCTTGTGGGGTCCAGAAGTGTCTTGCTGACTTACTGTGTCACCAAAGGGAAGCCTCTGGGGAAAACCCACCAGCCAGAGATGACTGGAGTCTTCTCTCCCTACTCTCACTGCGCCTGGCTGCATAGAAGCTGCTACTCGGCCACCATCTTAGTTAGGTCCTTGGACTAAAATATTGTAATAACTTACTTGGCCTCTCTTCCTTCTTTCTCTTTTCCCTATATTCATTTTCCATATTATGGCTGTATTTGCATTTGTCAATCACCTTGTGATCAACGCACTCTTCTTCACTCAAACTTTCAGTGATTTCCCAACTTAAAGACATGGCGTGATGACCAGGTTGTGTGTGACTCCCTAACTCTGTCCTTGCTGTCCACTCTGCCTCTGATGCTCTTTTCCCTCCCTCATTCTTTCTGGTAAATTGCTACTCATTATGTGAGACACAGATCAATTGTTTCATCCTCACTGAAAAATGCCTTCAAACATTCAAATGAAATAATTTCTCATTTGTGCTATTTCTGGCATATACTAAAGCTATTCCTAGTATTGCATTTGTATCTCATCTTTACATTGCTTACATATTTTATCACTCCTACCGGAATGTGTTCTCTAAAACAGAATAGCAAATATCCAATGTACTCAATACTAATATGAAACAAGTAGGTGAAAAACTACATTCCCGCACAAGAAGAAAACAAAATTAAATTCAAGTGAGAGGGAGAGAGAGTGGAGGAGAAGAGGAAGAGGGAGTGGAGTTGATGGTTTCTCAATTAATGGGCATAATTTAAGGGTATATAGCACACCTCCTGGGTAAAGGGCTCAACAACAACTTGGACTTTATCTAACAAATGCAAATAATGTAACGTAATTGTACCCTCATATAAATCTGAAATTCAAAAGAAAGGAAAAATAACTAAATAAAATAACTGATGTTTTTCAACCTTATCTCTAGCCTCAAAATCTATTGCTTAAGTAGGTGTCCAATAAATGTTTGTGTAATGAATAAATAAATTATTGAAGGAATCATGAATGAATCATTAGGTATACATTTAAGTAAATATTTGGTGGTAAAGAAAAACTATTATCTTTAAAATATTTAGTTGGATATAGCAACTCTTACAACTTCTAATGGACTCAGAGTATAGCAAATTCTATTGAGCTGCCTTATCTTATTCATATAGCTTCATTTCTGTGATAAAGAAAATAATGTGCAATTGCAATAATTCTTTGGCCTTTATAGGTTAATGCAAGCAAATGGATGGCATTATTATCAGTATGTCCCTTAGTATAAAAAGTAAAATACAGAGAGATTTATATAGTTCCATCTTGCTTTAATGTGACAATTTTATGGTGTTGGGACACTGTCTGACTTTACTGAGAGTGATTTTACTTGGATAAATAGGGTAATTGCTGTACAGGTATGTTCTTGACCATTTCAAATACTACAACAGAAGGCTGAGTTGATTGCATCATTTACTTTCAAATACTACAACAGAAGGCTGAGTTGATTGCATCATTTAATAATAGTAAATTATCATTTACTATTAGACAATGTCTAGTCTCTGAAAAGAAAAAAAATACAGTTTTGCCTTCAACACTTAACAATTATTGTTGGAGTAGATTGACCTCTCATTCAATGTTCATAATACAAAAGAATGGAACCAAATATTCCCAGTAGGCTAGTTTGCATTTAATCAGTAGGAAAAGAGTTCAGAGTCACCCCAGATCTCAAGTTGATTAATTTCACTCCAAATAGATCTATAAAAGTTGCCAAAAGGTTTTGGTATTAAAGATCAACAGAGGATAGCTTCTCCAAAGAACCATAAATCTTCTAAACCAATTATAAGACATAACTAAGCCTTCGGCTAGCTGGGCTCCAGAAAGATGAAAAACCTTGTACCTCCCTTCAAACAGTTTCCATGTTTCGTAAAAAGTGAACTAGAGTTTTAAAGTGTTTCCATAACCATTACAGTATGTAATTCTCACGAAAGATAGTGAAAAAGTTACTATTATACAATTTTTTTAAACCAGAAAGTAAGGCTTAGAAACATGACCCAACATTCACATGAATAGCATTAATAATAAGGTAAACTAAGATGGAACCTTCTACGTTTGACTATTCTATTTCCAGAAAAGAGAGACACAACCTTCTAAAATATAGATACCCTGTTTCCCCGAAAATAAATATTTTCAGGTGTGCTCCCAAAGATGCGCTAGGTCTTATTTTCAGGGGATGTCTTATCTTTCCTGTAAGTAGGTCTTATTTTCGGAGGATGTCTTATTTTCGGGGAAACAGGGTAGTTGGCTCACGTGACTTTAAGCTGTAATGACAGTGTACGAAAGCCTCCTTTCCACTTTCTGTCCTGCTTTTCTCTTTCTCCTGTTTGAAGATAAAGTATAGGCCAGGCATTGTGTTAAATATTCTTGCATATGTTTTCTCATATATTGCTTCTAATGTCCTAGAATTATACTGGTTTTATGGTCTGTGTTGACAACTTGAGACAATTTGAGAAAATGAATATTCAGGGAAGATGGATAATTTGCTAATGGTTGAACAGCTACTAGAATTCAAATATAGGTCTTCTGATACTTCACTGAACTGTCCTCTACTCCACTGTTGTCTACCAAATTAAACTAATGGCACCTACCATATAGTTTAAGAGTCTAACAGAGTAGTGAAGTGCTCACATTACCAACTTATTCAAACTTGGATTAGCATGTCAACTTTGTTGCATACTAGTTGCATAAACTTATTAACTATTCTGAATCCAGTTTCCTCATTTATAAAATGGAGTTAATAGCAGTCTTTACCTATCTCATAGGAATTATAAAGGGGAAGTGAGTTAGGTAATGTAATATCCTTAGCATACAATAAGCGTTCCATGAATTATAACTACTATTAAGTTACTACTATTTTGCAATTGTTAGAACTCTGTTCAGATTCCACAACTATGGCATCAAATAAGTTAGTCTTTCATATCTAAATGAAGCCAATTGTTTCCTTTGTTCTATGGGCACACAATCAACAAATATTCCACAGCCAAATGTAGGAACTTGACTATAGCAAAATCTGCCAACATTACACAAATTGCAAGAGACTAGAAATTTATCTAGATAACACAAAACCAATGTTCATTATAATTTTAATTAAATTCTGTTTGGATGTTTTATCTACCCACCTCTCTGTCTTTGAAATCTCCTGTAAGATCAGGAGCTTTATCTAGCCATAAAAACTAAATAGGTTTTTTTTGTGTGTGTGATTTTTTTGGCCGGGGCTGGGTTTGAACCCGCCACCTCCGGCATATGGGACCGGCGCCCTACTCCTTGAGCCACAGGCGCCGCCCACTAAATAGGTTTTGATGACTCTATAACAGCAAACACAAATGCCATTTCCTTATCTCTGTGAAATAGTCTTTCTCTGTATAAACCTCTAATGACTAAAGAAATCAACCTTGTTTGTATCATCCTGAATTTGCTTTTGTGTAATGTTTTTCTGCCAGCTTTATCACAGAAAAAAAAACAAAACTTAATTTCCCCTCATATACATATATTATTTCTAAAAGCAGTAGAGAAAATTTATGTATCTCTTCACCCTTTTGGATACTACATGAAGTGCTATTTGTTGCATTTTAATATCCCCACTACTTATTATATTTACTGTTGTCATCTGAAAAACTCTTCTAATAAGTAGGTAAAATTCACTTTCATAAGTTTAAGCACACAGTATCTTTCATTTGCCTACAGAAAAACCAAGAAAAAGTAATCTTTTTATCCATGACTTCTTTAGCCATGGCCAGCTGAAAAGCATCATTATCCATACTCAGAAGAAAGATAATGCAACATCCAATCTTATATTTGCCTAAACCAAAAGTCCTACCTAGGGCATCCCGCCTCCTCTTTTATGTATCCAAAATCCTGTTTTATACCCAAAGTTCACTAGAGTTAGACCATTGCTCAGATCCTTCTTTTAGAGATACAATGACACTGTTACGTGCAGTTCTCACTGGGCCACCATTTGCTACCTTGGGGGAACATGTGGTTTACTTTTATCAAAAATTGAAGTGTCCACTAAGCAGATTCCACAACACCATATTGTATAAGAGTATTTCATCTTAGAATTATAAGAATTTATTTAAAATGCAGGACACTGCAAAAGACTGAAACAGGACCCATACCTCTCACCACTCACAAAGGATAAAGGTGTCAAACTTAAATCACAAAACTATGAAAATTCTAGAAGAAAGTGTGAGCAAAACTCTTAAAGATATCAACCTGAGGGAAGACCCAAAGACAATCACACCACCAACAAAAATAAATAAATGGAACCAGATCAAGTTAAAAAGTTTCTGCACAGCTAAAGACACAATCAAACAAAGCAAACAGATAATCTACAAAATGGGATAAAATATTTGCATGCTATTGATCTGGTGAAGGACTAATAACCAAAATCTATAAAAACTCAAGAAAATCAATAAGAAAAGATCAAACAATCCCATTAGAAACTGGGCAAAAGACATGAACAGATACTTTTCTTACCAAGATGAACTCATAGCCAACAAACACATGAAAAATGTCATCTCTAATCATCATGGAAATGTAAATAAAAACTACATTGATATATTGCCTAACCCCAGCAAGAATGGCTTACATCATAAAGTCTCAAAGCAACAGATGCTTGGGTGGAGGCAGAGAGAAAGATACACCTATACACTGATGGTGGGACTGAAAACTAGTAAAGCTGATATAGAAATTAATATGGAGATTTTTCAAAGAACTAAAAGTAGATCTGCCATTTGATCCTGTGATCCCACTACTAGGTATTTACTCAAAGGATAAAAAGACATTTTACCATAAAGACCCTTGCACTTGAGTGTTTACACAGCACAATTTACAATAGCAAAGATGTGGAAACAACCCAAGTATCCTTTAATAAATTAATTATGATATACACACACACACTGTGGAATACTATTCAGCCATAAAAGGTGGAGCTCTATTATCTTTTGTAACAAACCAGATGGAACTGGAAACCATTCTCCTAAGTGAAGTATCATAACAATGGAAAAACAAACACCACATGTACTCAATACTATATTGGAACTAGTTGATCAACACCTATGTGCTTATATAGAAGCACAACTCAATGAAATTCAAGTAGGGAAGAGGGGGAGAAGAGGATGGGTAAATTCTCACCCAATGGATACATTACACAAGTATATTGCACACTTTCTGGGCAAAGGACATGCTTATAACTCCGACTTTAACCATACAAAAGCAACCTATGTGACCAAAAGCTGTGTGTACTCCCATAATAATTGGGTATTGAAATAAATTTAGGAAAGGGGGGGAAAGCAGGAGGCATCATGACATACAGTGTAAAGAATATGGACTTGGGCATTGCCTAGCATGTAAGCTTAATGATGTCACTGAAAATGAATTTGAGAAACATAAATAGCCTCTCTGTACCTCTGATAATGCATCTATAAAATGCTATGAAGAATAAAATTACTGAAAAGAGTCAATGAGATAAGGCATGTAATGATTATAGCACTTTGTAGTGCCTGATAATATGTGTTATTCTTCTTTCACAGTACTTACAGCTCTCCAGCCAGCCCATCTCAAAACATTTCTAACATCTTTATTTCCTTCACATCTCACCCGCCCAATTCAATCAGCCATCAATTCAACTACCAAGTTTATAGCTAAAAGGTTTTGCAAAACTATCTTAATCTTACCTTTGCTCTTATTCAGCCTTTATCACATTGGTTACTATGGTGACAGCTGTGTACATTGATTCATTAATGGGGTTCAGTGTACTCATTTGATATACAATGTGAAATGCTTACATCAAACTTACACATCCATCATCTCATTTACTTGTTTTTTGTGGTAAGACAATTATTCTCTTTTCTTAATAGTTTTGAAATGTACCATTGCATTATGCACATTATATAAGGTCCCCCCAAATACCCTCCCTCCTCCCACCTCATCCCTCCCCTCTCCTCCCCTCCCCTCCCTCTTCCCTTCCCTTGCACTTTCTGAACTATAGTTGTTTTCACTGTATAGGTGATTATATATTGATTTCATAGTAGTATTGAGTACATTGGATACTTTTTTTCCTCATTCTTGAGATACTTTACTAAGAAGAATATGTTCCAGCTCCATCCAGGTAAACATAAAAGATGTGAAGTCTCCATATTTTTATGGCTGCATAGTATTCCATGGTGTACATATACCACAATTTATTAATTCTTTCATGGGCTTATGGGCACTTGGGCTGTTTTCATGTCTCGGCTAATTATGAATTAGGCTGCAATAAACATTCTGGTGCAAATGTCTTTGTTGTAAAATGATTGTTGATCATCTGGATATATACCTAGCAGAGGAATTGCAAGATCAAACAGTAGGTCTACTTTTAGTTCCTTGAGTGTTCTCCAAACTTCTTTCTAAAAAGGTCGTATTAGCTTGCATTCACACCAGCAGTGTAGAAGTATTCCCTTAACTCTGCATCCACACCAACACCTGTAGTTTTGGGATTTTGTGATGTGGGCTAATCTTACTGGAGTTAGATGATATTTCAAAGTGGTTTTGATTTGCATTTCTCTGATGATTAAAGATGATGAATATTTTTTCATGTGTCTGTATGCCATGTGCCTGTCTTCTTCAGAGAAGTTTCTCTTCAAGTCTATAGCCTACATAGAAATGGGGTTATTTGTTCTTTTCTTCTTGATTAGTTTGAGTTCTCTGTGGATTCTAGTTATCAGACCTTTGTTGGAAGCATAACCTTCAAAAATTTTCTCCCATTCCAAAGGTTGTCTGTTTGCTTTACTTACTGTTCTCCTGGCTGTGCAGAAGTTTTTTTAGGTTGATCAAAACCCCAGTAATGTATTTTTGGTGTTGCTTCAATTGCCCAGGTGGTCTTCCTCATAAAATATTCTCCCAAGCCAGTTTCTTCAAGTGTTTTCCCTGCACTTTCTTCTAGTATTTTTATAGTTTCATGTCTTAAGTTTAAATATTTTATCCAGTGAAAACCTTTTGGCTTACAGCAAGGTCCTGCACTCCACATGGTAGGTAATGCTATCTTTCTAAAACAACACTCTGTCCATGTCACTGCTAATGTTGCAAATTATTTTCAGGGTAAAATCCAAATTATGCAGAATGGCATTCAAACTTATTTATGAACCTCTTTCCTAGCATCTTTCTCCCTTAAACACACATACCCACATATCACATTGAACAACTAGCCCTTTCTTGAAGATGCTTGTAATTTCACATCTTTGTGGCTGTGCTAATGCTATTCCTTCTATCCAGAATCCTACTGCATGAAAGTCACTAAATCATTTTTTCAGAATTTATCTCATATGTTACTTCCATTAAAGCTTTGTACAACTGGTGTCTTATGAACAGGAAAAAAAAAACATCTCTTATACTATATATACAACAATTTTTTCAGGGTTTTACTCATATTGCTTGCCACTCTATATTACAAAGTTATTCAAATCTATCTCCCTTTATAAAACATCTTATTCAGCATTCTAACCCCAGCACCCAGAAACTGCAATGGTACAAAAGCCAATAAATCCATGTTGAATTAAAATAACATGAGAGTAAGATGTTCATGTATCCATACACCCATGTGCTATATTTTCTGAGAACCTCACACATGATATACATGGCATCAGGGACTGGAGATCTAGCAGTAACAAAAGACATGGACAGATAAAGGTGCTCAGGGAATCAATGGAAATAAAAATTATTGAACTAGTTCATTTAAATGATAACAGTATTGAGTTAATTTTCTTTTGTTGCTGTAACAAATGACTACAAACTTAGGGACTTAAAACCACACATTTATCATCTTATGGTTGTGGAGGTAAGTAGCCTACAATGGGGCTCACTGGGCTAAAATCAAGGTGTTAACAAGGCTAAATTCACTCTGGAGGCCCAAGGGGAGAATCCATTTCTTTTCTTTTTTCATTTTCTAAAGGCTGCCCACATTCTTTTATTTTTGGGCTCCTTTGCCCATCCAGCAATACAGCATCTTCATATCTCTCTCTGCCTCTAATTTCCTTTTCTTGCCTTCCTCTTCCACTTTAAACCATGTATGTGATTACACTGGAAACACCACAATAGCCTTTCCTTCCCATGTAACATTATATATTCATAGGTTTTAGAGAGTGGGATGCAGAAATCTGTGGAAGAGGGACCTTATTCTGCATACCATAGGCATGCAAGTAACAAGAATTACATTTTATCTACTCTTTTCAGGAATTGGGAGATGTAGGCAAACATTTAACAATTAATTTTCCCCCAGGATGATGAATAAGGAGTATACAGTAAATTTCCATATCCAGCAATAAAAATTTTTCAAACAAAAGTCTATTATTGTGTTTTCTGCTATATATAACCCGATGTTAAATGGGCTGATGAACATTTTTTTCTATAACACGGAGTGATAGAAATCTCCACAACAAAAAAACCTACAAATGTCAAATAAGCACATCAAAGATGTTCAACATTATTAGCCACTATGGAAGTGCCAATTAAAACCCTAATGAGAAGCTATTATGCAAGTATGAGAAGATCTACAACAAAAATGATGATAACAACAAATGCTGACAAGGATGCAGAGAAACTGAATTACTTAGACTATGCTGATGAATACAGAAAGCTACTCTCCACTAGTAGACTCAACAGCAGTTTGGCAGTTACTTAAAAAATCAAACATGTACAAAACAACATTCCAGTAATTGTACTCCTTGGCAATCATTAGGTAGGAATTAAGGCTTATCTTCATGCAAAACTTGTACATAAGTGTTTATAACAGCTTTATTCATACTTGCCAAAAACTGTAAACAACATCTATGTCCTTCACTGGGTGAATGGGTAAACAAACTGCGGTATATCCATACCATGAAATACTACTCAGCAAAGATGAGTAGTAAAGATGCTACTCATTTGGATAAATCTGCCATGAATTATACTGAGTGAAAAAAGCAAATCCCCAAATATTATTTATTGTATGAGTCCATTCATATAGCCTTGAGATGACTAAGATACAAAATGATGAACACCAAAAGACGGCTATGTGAAACTTGGTAAACGGTCTGTGAAGCTAGTGAATGATGCCCCATGATCATATCAATGTACACAGCTATGATTTAATAAAAAAAAAAAAGAAAAAAAATGATGAGCAGTGGTAACCAGTATTTAAGGAGGGAGAGGGAAAAGGAGAGGTGTGTAATATTAAAAATCAACATGAGGAATCTTTGTGGTGATGAAATTATTGTTTATTGACTATATTCAGCTAGCGGTATTAGTATCATTTGATAAGATGTCAAACCGGGGACAGGGAGGTAGAGTGCAAATGGGAAGTATCTATATTATGTCATACAACTGTTTGTAAATCTATACTGACCTCAAAATAAAAAGTTTACTTTATAAAAACCCCAGAAACACATGGTAGCTCTATTTTTAATTTTTTAAGTAAACTCTGTACTATTGTCTTTAGCAGATACACTATTTTGCTTTTCCATCAACAGTGTGTAAGTATTTCAATTTCTCCATGTTTTCAAACATTTTTTGACTTTTATTTCTCTTTTTTTTTTTTTTTTTTGCTAGTAACAGGCACCATAACAAGTATGAGGTTATGTTTCACTGTGTTTTTACTTGCATTTCTCTGATGACTGCTGACATCGAATCTCTCCATATACTTGTTGGTCATTTGAATATCTTCATTGGAGAAATGTCTATTTATGTCTTTGGCCCATTTTAAATTTGGCTTTTAGTTTTTGTTTTTGTTTTTTTCCTTTCCCCCACTGAATTGCAGTTCTTTATATATTTTGAAAATTAACTCTTTGATATATCATCTCCAAATATTTTTCCCCTTCTTTGGTTCAGAATTGTAAGACAACCAGTCTGTGTTGTTTTAAGCCCCAAATTTGTGGTAATTCATGAC
Source organism: Nycticebus coucang (assembly GCF_027406575.1). NCBI lineage: Eukaryota > Metazoa > Chordata > Mammalia > Primates > Lorisidae > Nycticebus > Nycticebus coucang. The sequence goes on from NC_069793.1 coordinate 76,214,628, forward strand.
AGCTCCAGTAGGAAACACGTGTGATATGTGTTAACTCATTTAAATTTGTGGGAATCTTAGAAGATATGTATAGTCATGGGCTTCAGTTTACAAACATAAGGAAATCATGGTTCAGAACTTGAGTCAGTTTTACAGACATCCAGTGCCTCTGATGGCTGCCATTTCATATTGTCACTGTCCTCTCCTGTAACCCCAGTGCACCTGCCTCAGTGCTCCACCACCTGCACACGTTTAGTATCAGGTGAGTCAGCAAAAGCTCAGTTTGGTGGGGTCAGACAATTCTCTACTTAAATCTACTTACTGTGTGCAGCCTAAAGTAAACTACTTCGTGTGAGCTATTTGCTCCCCTATAAAATAGGGGAAATAATTTCTACCTTGTAGCCTACAAGAAAACATTTGGCGAAATAATGTATGAAAAGTATCCAACAAAAATCCTTATATTTTTTAATAAATTTTATTTATAAAAAATATACATTTTTCTCTCATTCTTTAGAATGGCTTTTCATTTTTTTGATTGTTTCCTTTTCATACAGAGGTTTTCATTTTTATTTATTTTATTTATTTATTTATTTATTGCTATTTTGGGCCTGGGCCAGGTTTGAACCCACCACCTCCAGTATATGAAACTGAGCCACAGGCACTGCCCTATTTTTATTTTCTAATTAAATTATAACTGTGTACATTAAAACATTTATGGGGTACAATGTACTGATTTGATATACAATTAGGAATGCTTACATCAAACTGGTTAACTTAACCTTCACCTCACTTACTTATTTGTTCTGTTAAGACATTTGTACTCTACTCTTAATAGTTTTGACATGTACTCTTGCATTGTGCACATGCAGAAGCTTTTTAGTTTGACATAGCCTCGCTTGTCCATCTTTGCATTGCTTGCCTGAGCTTTTGGTATAATACTTATTAGATTATTGCTAAAACTAATGTCACAAGGAGAGGAAGAAATAGAGAGCTTCTTCTAGTCAACAGATATAAAGTCTTGATGCAAGATGAATAAGTTCTAGAGATATGTTGTACAACATCATCCCTATAATTCATGAAGAATCATTTAATTGTTATTACCACAATGAAGCAAAACTTTTTACAAGCCTGTAATCACATCATTTTGTTTTCTTGCCTTCACTGTCCCCAACTTATACAATGTAATAAATGTCCTCTTACAATCAAAGTCTTTCCTTGATGAAAATGAAAACCTATCATTTTGTGGTGAGTGGCTTTCTAGAAAGTAAAATGTGATAATGAAAATTGTTACAAAAGACTGTTCCATGGAAAATACATTAGCGTAAAAAGTAGGAAGATATTACTGTCTGAATCATACTACAGTTTGAATCAAATTATATTCTTTTTTATAATTAGCAACTTGGACATCTTGGACTCATGCAATTTTGATTACCTATGAAAAGTCTATCTCCCAGAATATCTTCACACTTAACATTTCTTGGTAAAAATAGAAATGTCACAACTGCTGTTAAATTATATTAACCACTGTTAAGGCAAAGAATATTGAGGTAGAACAGAAGATCAACATTTGAAATCCAGGCTCAGCTAAGGTCTCTCTCTCTTTCTATCTCAAACACACACACACATAAACACACTTGTACACTCACACACTCTTCTTCCCACGTAGTCCCAGATACTCAGGAGGTTGAACCCAGGAGTCGGGGGTTGAAGTGAGCTATGATTACACCACTGTACTCCAGTGTGGACTACAGAGCAAAACCCTATCTCAGAAAAAAAAAAGACTATAAATTTCAAAATAGAATCTCTGTGCTTCTGGAATTTGTACCACAAAATGATTCAAATAGATGCTCTCTAAATAAATGTATCTGTTCATAACTTCTGCCCTACTAAGCTGTCTCTATTCTGAGAGCCCGGGAAGCTTCTCTTCCTAGATTCTAGTGTCAGCATGATGACATGGTTAAATCCTAATGGTGAAAGGCAAATGCAAAGATCTGGCATTAATTTGGTCTGTCTATTGTGTACTTCATTGATTTCTGCTTTATCTTTTTTATTTCCCTCTTTATACTTACCATAAATTTACTTTGCTTTTCCCACCCTTTTTTAAGCTTCTTAAGGTTAAATCTTATTGTAGAAATTTGAATCCTCATAGAAGCATTCAAAACTTTATATTTCTCTCCTTTGTTTTAATTTTTATGTTTAATTGATGTAATTACTGTATATACTCATGAGGTTCAATTGATATATGTTTATAGTGTAGATTAAATCAGACTAACAAATCAAGCACCTCACATACATGTGTTCTGCATGGTGAAAACATCGAATATTTATTTTTAGCAATTTTAATAAATACAATGTGTCATTACTTATTATAGTTACCATTCTGTGCAACAGATCACTAAAATCATTTCTCCGTCTAATTGAAAATTTGTACCTTTTGATCAACATCTTTCCTTTCCTGACATCCCCTCCACCACTCACACATTCTTCTTCTCATGTCCACACGTTGTTTCATATATTTATTCCTCCAGTCTCTGTTTATCATCATTCCACTCTATTTCTATGAGTTCAATTGTTTTAGATTCTATATATAAAAATCATATTGTGTGGCATTTGTCTTTCTGTGTCTCTTTTGTTTCACTAAGCATAATGTCTTTCAGGTTCATCCATGGTGTTCAAATGGCAGATTTTTTTGTTTTTTGTTTTTTTGTAGAGATAGAGTCTCACTTTGTAGCCCTCAGTCGAGTGCCATGGCGTCACACAGCTCACAGCAACCTCCAACTGCTGGGCTAAGGCAATTCTCTTGCCTCAGCCTAGTAGGTGGGACTACAGGCACCTGCCACAACGCCCAGCTATTTTTTGTTGCCATTTGGCTGGGGCCGGGTTTGAACCCATCACCCTTGTGGCTGGCGCCCTACCCACTGAGCCACAGGCCCCACCCTCAAATGACAGATTTACCTCTCTTGAGGCTGAAGAGTATTGCATTGTGCATGCATACCACATTCACCTTATCGAGACATTTAATGATTGATACCTAGTAGAGGTTATTTCCATGTTTTAGCTGCAAAGAACACGAGAGTAGGAGATATCTCTGGTTTTTTGTTGTTGTTGTTGTTGTTGTTGTTTTTGTTTTTGGCTGGGGCTGGGTTTGAACCCACCACCTCTGGCATATGGAGGCCAGCACCCTACTCCTTTGAGACACAGGCGCCACCCTAGAGTGGGAGATATCTCTTCATACTTATTCAATTCCTTTGAATATATATCCAGAAGTGGGATTACTAGATCATATGGTAGTTCTATTTTAGTTTTCTAAACAACATGCATACTGTTTTCCATAATTGCTGTATTAATTTATATTCCCACCGAAGTGTGTAAGAGTTCCCTTTACTCCACACCCTCACCAACCCTTGTTATTATTTTTTGTCTTTTTGATAATAGGCACTCTACAGCTGTGAGATGTAGTTTTAATTTGCTTTTCCCTGGTCAGTGATGATAAGCATTTTTTCATAGATCTGTTGGTAATTTGTATTAATATGTCTTCTTTTGAGAAGTCTATTTAGAAATTTGCTCATTTTGTGATTTGATTATTTATTTTCTTATAAGTTGTTTAAGTTTTTTACATATTTTGAATATTGGCCCTTAATCAGATGGGTGGTTTACAGTTATTCTAATGCATGGATTATCTTTCCACACTATCATTTTTTTTTCTGTAGGAAAACTTACTAGTCTGATGAAATCCCATTTCTTTATTTTTTGCTTTCACTGCCTGTGTTTTGGGGATCATATTCAAGAAAACCTTGCCCAGACCAAGGTCATGAGACATTGCTCCAAAATCTTCTTTTAATAGTGTTACAGTTTCAGGTATTATATTTAAGTGTTTAACCCATTTTGATTTTATTTTATATGGTATGAGACAAGTGTCCAATTTCATCATTCCTGTAGGACTTCAGTTTTCCTGGCATCTTTGATTGAAGAGACTTTCCTTTATTCATTTTGTTCTTAGCACTTTTGTCAAAAATTACTTGACCATAAATGTATTTATGTTGATTTCTTGACCATCCATCTTGTTCCAGTGGTGAATAGCTATGCCATGCTGGACATACTATAGCTTTGTAATAAATTTTGGATGCATATTCTGCTGTTGTTGAATGGAATAGTCTATGCATGTTGGTTAGTGGCATATGGTCTAAAGGGTTGTTCAAGTTCACTATTTCCCTATTAATTTTCTGTCTGGAATATCTGTTGATTGTTGAAAGTGGAATTTTGAAGTCCACTACCATTATTGTATTGCAGTATACCTCATTTTTCAGATCCATTAATATTTGTTTTATATATTTAGATGTTCCAATGTTAGGTGTATAAATTTTTAATTATTATGTTGTCTTGATGAATTGACCCTTTTATCAACTAGACAATAAAGATCTTCTTTGTCTCTTTTTATAGTATTGACTAAATGTCTATTTTGTCTAATACAAGTATAGCCACCACTGCTCTCTTTTATTTACAATTCCCCTTCATTCTCAGTCTTTGTGTACTTTCATTGTTAAATCTTTTTTTAATCTGTTCAGTCACTGTGTCTTTAAATTGAAAAATGTAATCATTTACATTAAAATAATAAATAAGCAAGGACTTGCTACTATCATTTTGTTAAATTTTTAAACATTTTCTTTTTAAATACTTTTAATTTCAAAATATTAAGGAAGTACACATGTTTTGGTTATATGAATTCATTGTGGAATGCTGAAGTCAAGGCTTTCAGTGTGTCCATCACCAGAATAGAAGAGTGAGGCATTTTGTTAATTTTTTACTGGCTCTTTTATAGTTGTTCTTGTCATCTAATCTTGTTGTCTTTCTTTGTGATTGGTTTTAATTTTTTGTGGTGTATTTTGAATTCTTTATTTCTTTATCTTTTGTAGATATACTGGTGGTTTTTTCTTCATGGCTATCATGAAGCTTACAAGAAATATCTTACAGTAATAAGGTTCTAATACAAAGCATAAGTTGATAGTACCTTGAATTCAATTTCATACAAAACCTCTACAATTGTCCCCCACATGCATTTTATACTATTGAGGTCATAACTCATGTCTGCTTATGCTGAGTATCCATTAATTAAATGTTTATAGCTATAATTGCTTTTTATACATCTGTCTTTTGACTCTTGCACTGGAATAAAAAGGCAACTTGTTGAATGTGAGAAAATATTTGCAAACTATTCATCTGAAAAAGGCATTAATATCTAGAATACACAGGAACTGAACTCAATAGAAAGAAAAGAAAAAAAAAACAGATAATCCCCTTTAAAAAGTAGACTGAGTTAACATGTCTCTAAAAAGACGTTCTTTTTTTTTTTTTTTTTTCAGTCCTGGGTAGAGTGCCAGAGAGTCATCATAGCTCACAGTAATCTCAAACCTTGTTGGACTCAAGAGCTCCTCTTGCCATAGCCTTCTGAGTATCTGGAACTATAATAGCCCACCATAATGCCTACCTAGTTTTTCTATTTTTAGTAGAGACAGGGTCTCACTCTTCCTCAGGTTGGTCTTGAACTTCTGAGTTTAAGTGATCCTCCCACCTCAGCCTCCCATAGTGCTTAGATTTGACACTGTGCCAAGAAAATAAGACTTCCACAGAAACCCATCCTCCTGGTCAGGCTCACTGCAGTACTGTAGACAACATTGATACCAGAAGGACTGGGACTGGGTTGCCCATACCTAACACCTGAAACCACCAGGTGTTAGGTATGGGCAACCCCCCAAAGGTCAGGAAGGACTCTGCTTTCCTTCTTTGGTGGGTATTTCTGAGTACTTCCATCTCCAGTAGTAAAGGTAGTGGAAAACCACAACAATCAAAAAAAAAAAAAAATGCAGAACCACTGAATGTAGAGAATGCGAAGAGCCAGGTGACCTCTGAACAAGATAATTTGCAGCTGGGGGGCTAACCCTCAGGCAATTCCTGCACAGGTGCTCAGGAGCCCAATCCCATGGTGATCCTTAGGCACACAGTCATTGTCTAAAACCTAAAAAGGCTTTCAAATAATCAACAACCATATGAAAAGATGCTAACCACTAATCATCATAGAAATGTAAATCAAAGGCACAAGAAGATAACACCTTACCTCAATTAAAATGTCTATTATCAAAAAAGACAGAAAATAACAAATGTTGATGATGCAGAGCAAAAGAAATTCTTATACACTAAAATAAATCTTTTAAAAATTAATTCAGCCACTGTATCTTTAAATTCAAAAAAGTAATTATATTAAAATAATTAATAAACAAGGACTTGCTACTATCATTTTGTTAAATTTTGAAATATGGAAACCAGTATGGAAGTTTCTCAAAAAACTAAAACAGAACTACTATACAATCCAACAATCGAACTACTGAATATTTATCCAAAGGAAATGAAATCAGTTTAGTAAAGTGATGTTGCTGCTCTCGTGTTCACTGCAGCACTACTCACAATAGCAAAATCCGGAATTAACCTAAGTCTCCATAAATAGGTGAATGAATTTTTTTTAAATGTGATAGACACATCCCACACACAAAATGGAATACCACGCAACCATAAAAAAGAATGAAATCCTGCCATTTCTAGCAATAGATATGGAATTTGAAGTCATTATTTTAAGTGAAATAAGCCAGGAGCAGGAAGACAAATATCACATACTCTCACTCATATGTAGGGGCTAAAAAGAATCAGTCTCATTGAAGTAGGGAATAGAATGATAGTTTCTAGAGGCTGGGAATGGTGTGGGGAGGATAAAGAGAGGTTGGTTAGTGGGTACAAACACGCAGTTAGGTAGAAGGAACAAGTTCTACCATTCAACAGTAGAGTGGGGTGACTGCAATTAAGAACAATGTATGATATATTTAAATATAAAATATATTTTATATTTAAAAGATTTGAAATGTTCTCAACACAAATAAATGATAAAAATTTGAGCTGATGGATACCTCAAATACCTTGATTTGATTACTATGTGTTATATGTGTGTACAAAATATCACATGCACCCCATGCATACATATAAATTTTACATATTAATAAAAAAGACTTAAATTACTATATACCACCTTTAAAGTATTAGAGAGTTCTGAACTTGTCTCTCTGTCTGCCTTTACTGCTGGGTGTTATACTTTCATGTTTTTATACTCTTACTTATCGGCCTTTTGTTTCAACACAAACAACTTTTCAGCTTTTCTTGTAAGGGTGCTTCTCCCAGGGATTTTCTCACGGAAAGACTAACTCCAAGGCCATGGCAGAGAAAGGCTGAAGATGAGAAAGGGCTGCTTCAGAATCTGCTGAGGGATGAAGGCCAACACGCCTGCTCAGATGATAGCAGTTCTCCCAGCAGTTCCCTATGCCATTGAGATTGCTCCCAGATGGCACAATAGAAGGACTCAGGTTAAACTTCAAGTCAAGCTTCAGGTCCCCTTCAAGATATGCTGTAGGATAGAATCTGGCAAGCCTGTCATTGTGGCTCAAATGGGTGCATTTTCTAGTTCTCTGTGTAAGTAGGATAACTCTCAGGTCATGGTAGGGAGATGCTTGAGACAAGATAGAGCCCCTTCAGAATCTACTATAGCATAGAGGCTGGAAAATCTTTTAGATGGCACAAATGGATGAGTATCCCTTTGAATGCTCATGCAAATAGTATCTAGCTAAGACTACAGTTGAGGGGGACTGGAATTGGGTTCCAGGGTAACTCTCTTGGGTATACTGCCAAGACCAAAGTTTGGGTGCAGAACAACCTTTTCGAAAAGGCATTAGGTTTGGTTTCTCCTAGACCACTTAGTAGATGGTTTGCTAATAGGCTTAAGGCCAAATATGCTTTAGCCAAGCCTATTGGGGAATGGGGCTATTTCTGGAGTGAACCCTGAAGCATGATCAGCAGTTCTGCCACCTAGGTACAAGTTTGCACTCTCTAAATGATCCTCCTAGGTCTCGAACTCCAGCAGGATTTCACAGCCCCCTACCTGAATCTTAAGGCTTCCACAAAAAAACTCTTGTCTGGATGAATACAGAATTCTTATTTATTTAAAGATTCAAAGATTTAAAATTCTATCTAAAGCCTGCTTAATTGCATACCACAGAACTTGATATGTTGTATTTTTATTATCTTTTCATCCAATCACAAATGAAGACAAGGAGAATAATGAAAAAGGAACAAAGGATCTATAAAACAATCAAAAATCAATTAATAAAATTGCAGTATTAGGCCCTCATTACTAATTACCTTGAATATAAGTGGATTAAATTAGCTAATCAAAAGAAATAGAGTGGCTATGTGGATAAACAAAAAGACCCAACTATATGTTCCCTATAAGAGATTCACCTCAGAAGAATGTGAAGAGGTAGAGGAAAACATCACATTTAAATTAAAACCAACAGACAAAATATACTTTAAGACAAAATCTCTAAAAAGGACAAAGTCATTAGATAATGATAAAGGGATTAATTCATCAAAATCACCTTATAATTTCTTCTTTAATCCATGAATTATTTACCAAACCATTGTTTAAGGTGCCAATTTTCTAATGAGAACATTGAATGATGTTTAATGAAGGAATTGAATGAATAATGAATACATTATTGAATTACTTTATGACAACTGTATGTTTTCAATATTTTTAAAGTTATTCAGACTTGGTTTATGGCCCACCATAAAGTCTAACTTAAGATACTTTACTAAGAAGAATATGTTCCAGCTCCAGCCAAGTGAACATGAAAGAGGTAAAGTCTCTATCTTTCTTTAAGGCTGCATAATATTCCATGGTGTATATATACCACAATTTGTTAATCCGTTCGAGTATCTCAAGAATGGAAGAAAAAGTACCCAATGTACTCAGCCCTACTATGAAACTAATTTAGGGCTTTCACATGAAAGCTATAACCCAGTTACAACCTAAGAATAGGGGGAAGGGGGAAAGGGAGGGGAGGGAGGGGGCAGGTGGGTAGAGGGAGGGGGATTGGTGGGATTACACCTGTGGTGCATCTTACAAGGTTATATGTGAAACTTAGTAAATGTGGAATGTAAATGTCTTAGCACAATAATTAAGAAAATGCCAGGAAGGCTATGTTAACCATTGTGATAAAAATGTATCAAACGGTCTATGAAACTAGTGTATGGTGCCCCATGATCATATCAATGTACACAACTATGATTTAATAAATAAATAAATAAATAAATAAAAATAAAGTCTAACTTAATATACGGATCATTGACTATTTTGGTATCATTATTTTATTAATTGCTTAACAGATAGTTCTAATATCTCTAACAATAACTGTGAATATTTTTGTTTTGAAACATTGGCAATATCTTCTTCCAGTATTTCAAAGGTGTGCTGTAAGGCCCATACACTTTTATAATTATTATGTCCTTCTGATGAGTTAATTCTTTCTTTTATCAATCCTCTGTTATCTCTCTGTGGTTGCTGTCAAGTTTCTTCAAATATTTGTTTTACTTTAATATATTCTCCGAGTTTATACTTTTTATTTGTGTAAAAGTTATTCTGATAGTAGATACTAGCCAACCAGAAGCCTGCATTTTCTTAAAACAAGAACAGGAACAGAAGCCGCTATTTGAACTAAAAGATGTATTTCAATTTATTATTATTTTGTGACAAAATTCTCCAAAACTCAGTGAGTAAGGTCATACACTTCTTTGGATAAATATCCAAATAGCTGGAAATATTCAGAAAAAAATAAATATTCATGTGGTCAATTTACTCTGATAGTGCTTAGACTGCCTCAAAAGTAAAAATCTATCATATTCGTTTTTTTATTTATATTTTATTTTTTTATTAAATCATAGCTGTGTACATTGATATGATCATGGGGCATCATTCACTAGCTTCACAGACCGTTTACCAAGTTTCACATATACACTTGTAAGATGCACCGCTGGTGTAATCCCACTAATCCCCTTCCCTCTACCCACCTTCTCCCTCCCTCCCCTCCCTTTCCCCCTTCCCCCTATTTTTAGGTTGTAACTGGGTTATAGCTTTCATGTGAAAACCCTAAATTAGTCTCATAGTAGGGCTGAGTACATTGGGTACTTTCTCTTCCATTCTTGAGATACTTTACTAAGAAGAATATGTTCCAGCTCCATCCATGTAAACATGAAAGAGGTAAAGTCTCCATCTTTCTTTAAGGCTGCATAATATTCCATGGTGTACATATACCACAATTTATTAATCCATTCGTGGATCGATGGGCACCTAGGCTTCTTCCATGATTTAGCAATTATGAATTGGGCTGCAATAAACATTCTGGTACAAATATCTTTGTTATGATGTGCTTTTTGGTCTTCTGGGTATATGCCCAGTAGAGGAATTACAGGATTGAATGGCAGATCTATTCTTAGATGTCTAAGTGTTCTCCATATCTCTTTCCAAAAGGAATGTATTAATTTGCATTCCCACCAGCAGTGCAAAAGTGTTCCCTTTTCTCCACATCCACGCCAACATCAGCCCTACCATATCATATTTGTTACTATGGTATTTCTACTACCATGTTATATGCTCCTTGTTTTTGGAAGACCAAAAAGAACAGCTTAAGATATTTGCCTTCCTCAGAATATACTCTTGATATCTTGAGACACATATTTGCATATACCTTAAAGCCTTTGTGAACTCCTAAATTCGTATATAGATAATTTTTCTGGCTCTTCCCTTTACGTCAAATCATATTTATATTGAGAGTAATAAGTTCCTTGGCATAGGAAGTAAGAAGTTCCTTGGCAAATCTTAACCATGCTTTTCAACATTTACTGAGGTTTTATGTCTCTCTTGTCAGCAGTATTTTATAAATAAAACATTTTTAAAACCTTAGGAGAATTTATAAGTAAACAAGAGAAAGAGAGAACAACCCAGTTGCATAGAGATGTGATAGACTGACATCATTCACTATCTTTGTAATTCACAGCTCTACATTCAGGTTTGTGCTTCAGCAAGGGAATAAAATGTCATTGTAGCACTTACCAAGTATTGTGATTGTATGATTTATTTTCTGAATCCACCACTAGATCATAAACCAAATTGACATGGCACTTCTAGTGCTTAGCACAGTTGGCCTATAGTAATATTTGTGGAATTAATTAATGAGAAATTAAAACTAAAATGCTGAAGCTCAACTGAATTATCATATTAATGTAAAACCTCAGTTTTTTAACATCAGTGATCATTATGAGATAACGTATATGCATGTGATCATATATGAATAATTGTATAAGCCATACATGTGTTGGATGAGTACATTTTCTAAGTCATAATTTGGCTACACCCTGCAAAATATTTCTGCCTGTACTGTAATCTACAACATTTTTTCTAATACTCCTATCCCATTCCTCTTTTCTAACCTAGACAAAGGTTTTTCAGAGAACTCAATGAATTCTAACATTCTAAGGTCTGATCTCAGGTATTTGGTGAAAACATATGCTCTTACCAAAACATGCCATCCACTTATTCATAAACACAAAAGTATTTTCCCCAAGTGTACCTTTTGTTGCTTGGAATATTCATTTCCCACTGTCTAGCATATAATATAATCATCTTAAATCTCCATTTTCTTTGGACGCAATCTCTGCTTCAACCCATTCATTTACCATGTGACTTTGGGAAAAATTCAGAAGTAGAAAAAATAATCATAGCTGCTAGTATCAAGTATAAGCAATATGAAACACAGTAAGTATTTAGTCAATTTCAGCTATTAACTTAAGTATTATAATTTATCTTCTTATTACCTAACAAGCAATCTGAATTATAAGCCACTCCTTCCAAATAGGCCCTCTACCATTTTAAATAATTATTAAAATTTAGACTGGTGCTACATGCTATAATTTTCTGTGATATAGAAATTCTCTATATCTGTGCTGGCCAGTAGGATAGCCATTATCAACATGTGCCTGTTATATATTTTTAATGTGGCTTATATGAATGAAAAATTGAAGCTTTGAACCTTTATAATTTTCATTGATGTTAATTCACATAAATTTGAATAGCCATGTGTGTTTATTGATTAACATATTGGAAATCACAGACCTATGCCTTCCTTTATGATTTGATCAACCTTATTTTTTTATTAAGCCATATATACATAGGTCATGAATACATTTATGCCTTTGTGGGATTCAATACTAATTAACATAGCTTTCACATCATTTACTTAATCACAGTGTTAAGACATTTGTGTTCAATACTTGGTAGATTTGACTTGTGCCCTTACAATATACTCCATAGGTGTAGTCCCATCATTAACTTTCCCTCTATTGAACCCCCCCCTTCCCTACCATCCCTTCATCCTGGGCTATAGTTGTGATTCATATGAAAGTGTAAGTGATTATAAATTGGTTTTATAGTACTGCTGAGTACATTGGATATTTCTTTTTCCATTTCTGAGATACTTTACTAAGAAGAATATTTTCCTGTTCCATCCATATAAACATAAAAGAGGTAAAGTCTCCATCTTTTTTAAGGCTGCATAGTATTCCATGGTATACAATACCATAATTTATTAATCCATTCATGGGTCAATGGGCACTTGGGCTTCTTCCAAGACTAGGCAATTATGAATTGAGCTGCAATGGACAATCTGGTGCAAATATCTTTGATGCAGAGTGATTTTTGGTCTTTTGGATCAAATGGCATGTCTACATTTAGATCCCTGAATGTTCTCCAAACTTCTTTCCAAAAGGAATGTACTAGCTTGCATTCCCACCAGCAGTACAGAAGTGTTCCCTTTTCTCCACATCCATGCCAACATCTATGGTTTTGGGATTTTGTAATGTGGACTACTCTTACTGGAGTTAGATGATATCTCAAAGTGGTTTTGGTTTGCATTTCTCTGATGATTAAAGATGATCAGCATTTTTCATGTGTCTGTAGACCATGCACCTGTCTTCCTCAGAGAAGCTTCTGTTCATGTTTCTTGCCAACAATTAAATGGGATCACGTGTTCTTTTCTTATTAATAACTTTGAGGTCTCTATGGATTCTGGTTATTAGACCTTTGTCAGAAATATAACCTGCAAAAATCATCTCCCATTCTGAGGGCTGTCTACTTGCTTTATTTAGTGTGTTCTTGGCACTGCAGAAGCTTTTTAATTTGGTCAGATCCCAGTAATTTATTTTTGATGTTGATGCATTTACCTGGGGGGTCCTTCTCATAAAGTATTCTCCCAGGCCAATTTTTTCAAGTTTTTCCCTTGCACTCTCTCCAATAATTTTTATAGTTTCATGTCTTAAGTTTAAGTCCTTTAACCAGTGAGAGTCAATTTGTGTTAGAGGACAAAGATGGAGGTCCCATTTCAGTCTTCTACAAGTCCTACACACCATTTGTTAAATAAGGAATCTTTCGCCCAATTTATATTTTTGATAGGCTTATCAAAGATCAAATGACAATACGTGTCTGGGTTCATCTCTTGGTTTACAATTCTGCTCCATACATTTACCTCTCTATTTTTGTGCCAGTGCCATGCTGTTTTGATCACTATCAATTTATAGTATAGTCTGAAGTCTGGAAGGGTGATTCTTCCTGATTTGTTTTTATTTCTGAGTAATGTCTTTGCTATTTGAGGTTTTTTATGATTCCATACAAAACGAAGTACTAATTTTTCCAGATCTTTAAAGTATGACAGCGGTACTTTAATAGTGATTGCATTAAATCTGTAGATGGCTTTGGGAAGAATAGATATTTTAACAATGTTGATTATTTCCAGCCATGAGCATGGTATATTTTTCCATTTATTAACATCTTCAGCTATTTCTTTTTTCAGCATTTCATAGTAAACAAAATAAAAAACAAAAACCATCTGATTCTCTCAATTAATGTGGAAAAAGCTTTTGATACTATCCAGCATCCTTTCATGATCAGAATGCTTAAGAAAATAGGTATAGAAGGAACACTTGTTAAACTGATAGAGGCCATCTACAGCAAACCCACAGCCAACATCGTGTTGAATGGAGTAAAATTGAAATCATTTCCACTCAGATCAGGAACCAGGCAAGGTTGCCCATTGTCTCCACTGCTTTTTAACATTGTAATGGAAGTCTTAGCCATTGCAATCAGGCATGAGAAGGCAATCAAGGGTATCCAAATAGGATCAGAGGAGATCAAACTCACAGATGATATGATTCGTATATCTGGAAAACTCCAGGGACTCAACTACAAAACTCCTAGAAGTGATCAAGGAATACAGCGGCATCTCAGGCTACAAAAAAATACTCACAAATCTGTAGCCTTTATGTATACCAACAGTACTCAAGTTGAAAAAACAATCGAGGACTCTATTCCCTTTACAATAGTGCCAAAGAAGATGAAATATCTGGCAGTGTATCTAACAAAGGTCATGAAATATCTCTGTAAAGAGATCTATGCCTTCCTTTAAATACTTCCTGATTACCTATCTAGAAATGAGATTCCTTCTTGAGATGCCCTATTTCCTCAACTTTAGTGAACTACTATTTCATCATTTCTACTGTCAAGTTTTTTGTTTGTTTGCTTGTTTGTTTGTATTCTTTAAAGGGGTTGAGGGATGTTGTCAATCTCTCTCCTCAGATGAAATATTTTTCATCCTCAAATAAAATTTTATACATATCTCTGCCTTAATTTCTCAAACTGTGTTAAATCCTCCTTAAACATTTTTGAGCATAGATTTTGAGCTTTAATTTTTTTCTATCTCCAGTGTTGGAATGCCTTATGTATAATAATAACTCAAAAAAGATGTGTGAGGCTCGTACCAGACCCTGCAGGAACCCCTGGTGTTGTTGAACTTCTGGGAGCCTGGGCGCTGCATGTCCTCCTGGTACTGCAGGTTAGTGATGGTGAAATTGAGGGTGAATGGCACCAGAAGAGCAATCACCGCTGCATCAGGGGAGGATAAAAGGAGGATGGACACATCTGAGTCACACCTAGACTGGTTCTAAGTCAACTTCCTAACTTAGGACGGAAGACATAAAACCAGAAACATATCCGATTGAAAAGGTGAAATTGGGGGGAGGAGACAAGATGGCGGACTGAAGCCAGCTTTCCACAGAGGCTCTCATCCTGAAGGAGAGTTAAGGGATGAAAATTTAGCAAGTAACCTGAAGGATTTGAGCAGCACGAAGAGAGAAAGTCAAAGAATGCACATCAACCCCGCTGAGGAGAGCTGCGACCATAAGGACTCACAAACAAAAGGTACAAACCCATCACCAGGTGGACGGGAGTCCCCCATACCCCATCTGATCGGTTTAAGAGCCCCACAAACAAACAGGCAGAAATCAAAGGCCCTCCAACTACACTCCACAGGAGAGACCTACTGAAATCTGGACCTTCCCCCCCTACTAGGGTGCCAAGGCATTCTCTTACCAGGCATAAAACTGTATAAAACTGTAAATATCTTTTGCATGCAACCCTGAACTCCCAGCCCTCCCTAGGCAGCAATACAACCAGGCATAAAACTAAGTGGAACTGTGTGAGCTCACTGATGGTGGCTCTGGACTCCCAGCGCTCCACCACCCCCCCTCTGAGATCTGGAGACCTGAGTGCCAGCGATGCCAGGCAAAAAACTGAGTGGAACTGAGTGCTCGCTACTGGCGGCTCTGGGCTCCCAGCACTCCCTTCCCACCCCACTCTAGGATCTGGAGCCCTGAGAGGTGGCAGTGACGGGCAAAATAGCGAGTGGAACTGAGGGCTCGCTACGGGCAGCTCTGGGCTTCCAGCGCTCCTTCCCCACCCTCACTCTAGGATCTGGAGGCCTGAGCGGTGGCGGTGCTGGGCAAAAGACTGAGTGGAACTGAGTGCTCGCTACCAGCAGCTCTGGGCTCCCAGCGATCCCTCCACCCCCTGGGCAAAAAACTGAGTAGAAATGAGTGCTCGCTACCAGCGGCTCTGGGCTCCCAGCGCTCCCTCCCTACCCTCACTCTGAGATCTGGAGGCCTGAGCAGTGGCGGTGCACTGCCGGTGCTCCTTCTGCTCTCACTCTAAGATCTGGAGGCCTGTCCACCTGGGAGTCCAGACTCTTGGGGGACTTATTGGGGCATGGAAGGTGCCCAAATGCAGCTGGTCAGTGCTGACTCTGGGGCACGGAATGGAGGCTGGGAGAGACCCAAATCAGAGTGGCAGTACCCTGAGGAGGCTAAAGCCACACACCTTGTCTCCCTGGGCAACCAGAGGAGGCCATCCGTGAGTAAAGGATTTGCCCGAGGCGACTAACAGAACCAAGAAGCTTCCAGGGTGGGGCCAACTCAGAGAGTGAGACTTCGACCCAGAGTAAGTGCTTCACTGGGGTCAAACAGAAACCAGCTGAAAATAAGACACAACGACTTAACCACACCACACCAGATAGGGCCCCAGTCCCTCAGGCCACAACGCTGTACATGCCCTCAACAAAGCCCCAGAGGAAAAATCAAAGGGAATAAAACAACCATGGGCGGAATCAGCAGAAAAACTCTGGTAACATGAATAACTGAATAGATCAACCCACCCAAGGAAAGATATGGCAGATGTAATTGAAGATCCCATTCATAAACAACTGGCTGACATGTCAGAAATTGACTTCAGAATTTGGATTGCAGACAAGATTATTAAAATGGAATTAGGAATCTAAGGAGAAATTCAAAAATTGTCTCAGGAATTTAACAAATTTAAAGAAAAAAACATCAAAGACTTAGATACACTGAAGCAAGAATTTGCAGCCCTCAAAGATATGAAAAATACAGTAGAATCCCTTAGCAACAGAATGGACCAAGCAGAAGAAAGGATTTCTGACATTGAAGATAAAGACTTTGAATGCTCCCAAATCTCAAAGATGAAGAGAAATGAAGAGCAAAAATGGATCATTCTCTCAGAGAGCTCTGGGATAACTCAAAGAAGGCAAATATCCAACTCATAGTAATTCCTGAGACCAATGAAGTGGCCTCACTGGGCATGGAGGCCCTTCTGCATGAAATTATGAAAGAGAATTTTCCAGACATGCCTAGAGAACCTGAAATTCAGATAGCAGATAGCTTCAGAACCCCAGCACGACTCAACCCCAATAAGACATCCCCCAGGCATATCATAATTAACTTCACTAAAGTTAATATGAAGGAGAAAATTCTCAAAGCAGCCAGGCGAAAGAAAACTATTACCTTCAAAGGGAAGAACATTAGAATGACTGCAGATCTCTCTCCTGAAACTTTTCAAGCCAGAAGAGGGTGGTCATCAACTTTTAATCTCCTCAAGCAAAACAACTTTCAACCCCGGATCTTGTATCCAGCTAAACTGAGCTTCATGTATGATGGAGAAATTAAATACTTTAATGACATTCATATGTTGAAGAAATTTGCCATAACCAAACCAACTCTTCAGGATATTCTCAGACCTATCCTCCATAAAGACCAACCCAATCCTCTACTAAAAAAGTAAACTCACTCAGAAACTTCTGATCAAACTCCAACTTCCACAATAGCGAAGGGATTAAAAATGTCCACTGGACTTTTGAAAAACACGATACCCCAAATTTCACCAAACTTATCAATACTCTCCTTTAATGTGAATGGCTTAAACTGCCCTCAAAAGAGACATAGGTTAGCTGACTGGATACAAAAACTCAGGCCAGACATTTCTTGCATACAAGAGTCACATCTTAACTTACAAGACATATACAGACTCAGGGTGAAAGGATGATCATCCATATTTCAGGAAAATAGTAACCAGAAAAAAGCAGGCATTGTGATTTTATTTGCGGATACAATGGGCTTTAAACCAACAAAAGTAAGGAAGGACAAGTATGCTCACTTCATATTTTTTAACAGTAGGACTCAATATGATGAGATTTCTATTATTAATATCTATGCACCCAACCAGAATGCACCTCAATTTATAAGAGAAACTCTAACAGACATGAGCAACTTGATTTCCTCCAACTCTATAATAGTTGGAGACTTTAACACTCCTTTGGCAGTGATGGATCGATCCTCCAACAAAAAGATGAGTAAAGAAATTCTAGATTTAAATCTAACCATCCAGCATTTAGATTTAGCAGACATCTACAGAAAATTTCATCCCAACAAAACTGAATACACATACTTCTCATCAGCCCATGGAACTTACTCCAAAATCGATCACATCTTAGGTCACAAGCCTAACCTCAGTAAATTTAAAAGAATAGAAATTATTCCATGCATCTTTTCGGACCACCATAGAATAAAATTTGAGCTGAGTAACAACAGGAATCTGCATAATCATCAAAAACATGGAAGTTAAATAACCTTATGCTGAATGATAGCTGGGTCAGAGATGAGATCAAGAAGGAAATTGACAAATTTTTGGAACAAAACGACAATAAAGACATGAACTATCAGAACCTCTGGGACACAGCAAAGGCAGTTCTAAGAGGGAAATTTATAGCACTGCAAGCCTTCCTCAGGAGAACAGAAAGAGAGGAAGTAAGCAACTTAATGGGACATCTCAAGCAACAGGAAATGGAAGAACACTCCAGCCCCAAACCCAGTGGAAGAAAAGAAATAACCAAAATCAGAGCAGAACTAAATGAAATTGAAAACAAAACAATAATACAACAGATCAAGAAATCAAAAAGCTGGTTTTTTATCTATCAACAAAATAGATAAACCTTTGGCCAACCCAATCAGGCAAAAAAGAGTAAAATCTCTAATCTCATCAATCAGAAATGACAAAGACAAAATAACAACAGATTCCTCAGAAATCAAAAAAATCCTTAATGAATATTACAAGAAACTTTACTCTCAGAAATATGAAAATTTGAAGGAAATTGACCGATACTTGGAAGCACATCACCTTCCAAGACTTAACCAGAATCAAGTGGAAATGTTGAAAGGCCCATATCAAGTTTGGAAATAACATCATCCATACAAAATCTCCCCCCCAAAAAAAGTCCGGGACCAGATTGTTTTACATCAGAATTCTACCAAACCTTTAAAGAGGAATTAGTACCTATATTACTCAACCTGTTCCAAAAGGTAGAAAAAGAAGGAAGACTCCCCAACACGTTCTAAGAAGCAAACATCACCCTGATCCCCAAACCACGAAAAGACCCAACAAGAAAAGAAAATTATAGACCAATATCACTAATGAATATGGATGCAAAAATATTCAATAAGATCCTAACAAACAGAATCCAGCAAAATATCAAACAAATCATACATCATGACCAAGTCGGTTTTATCCAAGGGTCTCAAAGCTGGTTCAATATATGTAAATCTATAAATGTAATTCAGCACATAAACAAATAAAAAAACAAAGACCATATGATTCTCTCAATTGATGCAGAAAAAGCTTTTGAGAACATCCAACATCCCTTCATGATCAGAACACTTAAGAAAATTGGTATAGAAGGGCCATTTCTTAAACTGATAGAGACCATCTACAGCAACCCCACAGCCAATATCATATTGAATGGAGTTAAATTGGAATCATTTCCACTCAGATCAGGAACCAGACAAGGCTGCCCATTGTCTCCATTGCTCTTTAACATTGTAATGGAAGTTTTAGCCACCACAATTAGAGAAGAAAAGGCGATCAAGGGTATCCAAATAGGGTCAGAAGAGATCAAACTTTCGCTCTTCACAGATGATATGATTGTATATCTGGAAAACACTAGGAACTCTACTACAAAACTCTTAGAAGTGATCACAGAATACAGCAGCATCTCAGGTTACAAAATCAACATTCATAAATTGGTAGCCTTTATATATACCAACAATAGTCAAGTTGAAAAAACAATTAAGGACTCTATCCCATTCACAGTAGTGCCAAAGAAGATGAAATATTTGGGATGATGGGAAGATGGCGGACTGAAGCCAGCTTTCCATAGAGGCTCCTGTCCTGAAGGAGAGTTAGGGGATGAAAATTTAGCAAATAACCTGATGGATTCCAGCAACAGCAAGCAAGAAAGTTGAAGAACGCACATCAACCCTGCTGAGGAGAGCTGCGATCACAAGGAAGCAAACAAAAGGTACAAAACCCATCACCAAGCGGACGGGAGTCCCCCCTCCCCACCTGATCGGCTTAAGGGCCCCACAAACAAAAGGGCAGAAATCAAAGGCCATCCCACTACACTTCACGGGAAAGACCTACTACAAACTAGACCTACCTCCCTTACTAGGAGGCCTAGGCATTATCCTGCCAGGCATAAAACTGTATAAATCTGTAAATTTCCTTTGCTGGTGACTCTGAGTACCCAGCACTTCCCTCCACTCTCTCTGAGGTCTGAAAGCCTGTCCCCCAGGAGTTCGGATTCTTGGGTGGCTCCTAAAGGGGAGAGGACAGTCCCTGAGCTGTGGCTGGTCAGCGCTGATTCTGGGGCACGGGAGAGAGGTTAGGACAGTCAGCGGAGGGAGACCCTCACCAGGGTGGCACTTCTCCGAGGCGAGGTGCAGCAGCCCTCCTTGGGCAAGAATACCTCCAGGCATATAGCTGAGTCGAACTCGCTACCAGCTGCTCTGAGTGCCTGGCGCTCCCCCCGCCCTCATTCTGTGGTCCAGAGACCTGAACGCCTGCCGTGTGGCTGGGCAGGGAACTGGGGATAGCCGAGTCTGTTCGCTGCCCAGCGGTTCTGGGCTCCAGCCGCTCCCTCCCACCCCGCCCCCACTCTGAAGCCTGAAGGCTTGAGCTACGGCAGTACAACCAGGCGAGAGACGGGAAGAATCTGAATTTCCTTGCTGCCGAGAGCCCCGGGCTCCCGGCGTTCACCCCGCCCTCGCTCTGTGGTCTGGAGACCTGAACGCCTGCTCGGTTCTGAGCTACAGCCACTCCCTCCACCCCGCCCCCACTCTAAAGCCTAAAGGCTTGAGCTGCGGCAGTACAACCAGGTGAGAGACCGGGAGAATCTGAATCTGTTCGCTGTCCACCGGGCTCCCTAGGCTCGGAGCCCCTGCTGGCTCGGAGTGCCTGGTGCTCCCCTGCCCTCACTCTGTGGTCCGGAGACCTGAACGCCTGCCATGAGGCTGGGCAGGGAACTGAGGATAGCTGAGTCTGTTCGCTGCCCAGGGATTCTGGGCTCCAGCCACTCCCTCCCACCCCGCCCCCCACTCTGAAGCCTGAAGGCTTGAGCTGCAGCGGTATAACCAGGCAAGAGACCGAAAGAATCTGAATTTGCTCGCTGCAGACTGGGCTCTGGCTCCAGGCTCCCAGCGTTCACCCCGCCCTCGTTCTGGGGTCCGGAGACTTGCTCGGTTTGAGCTCCAGCCACTCCCTCCACCCCGCCCCCACTCTAAAGCCTGAAGGCTTGAGCTGCAGGGCGAGAGACCGGGAGAACCTGAATCTGCTTGCTGTCGACCAGGCTCACTACGGCTTGGAGCCCCTGCTGGCTCTGAGTTCCAGGCGCTCCCCCGCCCTCACTCTGTGGTCCGGAGACCTGAACACCTGCCGTGTGGCTGGGCAGGGAACTGGGGATAGCCGAGTCTGTCCGCTGCCCAGCTGTTCTGGGCTCCAGCCGCTTCCTCCCACCCAACCCCCACTCTGAAGCCTGAAGGCTTGAGCTGCGACAGTACAACCGGGCGACAGACTGGGAGAAACTGAATCTGCTCGCTGTCGACCAGGCTCCCTACGGCTCGGAACCCCCTTGGAGGTAGATCAACAGCCGTTTTTTCTTTAACGGCAGAACGCTCACTTCTGGATATTCTGAGGCCACACCCCCTGTCTCCCTGGGCAACCAGAGGAGGCCACTGGTGAGCGGGGGATTTCCTGACACTGCTTACAAACCCGGGAAGCTTCCAGGGCGGGGCCGACCCAGAGAGGTGATCGGACTCAAACCTCCAACACCAAAGACATTTGAACTCAAAACAGCTCGTCTTCTGTAGGCGATTTCGACAGGAACAGAGACAGAACCCCGCAAAGTTGTCTGTTCTGTTCTGTTCTGTTCTGTTACCAGCATCCATCAGGGATGGGGCTAAGCCTGAGTGAACACCTCCCTCCCATCACCTGCATCAAACACTCATAGATATAAGGCCCCATCTCCTCCTGCTAGATAGCGGCAGTCTACGGGGGCCTGGCAGACTTCCTTGCGATTCAGGCAGGTGCAAAACCCCTGGAGTGTCTGTTCACTGCAGGTAACTGGGTTAGCCATCTGCAGAGATACCAGTGACTGGGGCTGACGAAGGGGCAAAGTGGGGAAGGAGACGTCAACCTTCCTTGACTGCTCTGTTTGCTGGGTGGCTCCTCCTGACTCCACGCTGCACTGGGGTGAGCCGTGTCAGAGGAGTCACCAGGCCCCTGTGATCCAGTTCCCAGAGACCTCTTGAACTCTCACACCCGAGACAAGTGCCGATTGAGACAGTCGATTCGGAACTTTTGAACTAGGCTAATAGACTGAGGACATTTCAGGCGGTGCCCTGGGTCTACGGTTGTAGGAAGGTTGATTCTCCTTTTCCAACTGGGGCCAGAGGTGGCAGGCGGGGTGACTTAATTGCTGACTTTTCCACACAGCTGAGACTTCAAGCCAGAGTAGAAGTTGCAATAGGATCGAACAGAAACCAGCTGAAAACAAGACAGAACCACTTTGCTCCACCACACCAGACAGGACCCAAGTTTCTCAGGCCACAACACTGTACGGGCCCTCGATAAAACCTCAGGGGAAAAACCAAAGGGAGTAAAATAACCATGGGGCGGAATCAGTGGAAAAACTCTGGTAACATGAATAACCAGAATAGATTAACCCCCCCAAGAAAAGACATGGCAGATGTGATTGAAGATCCCATTCATAAACAACTGGCTGAGATGTCAGAAATCGAATTCAGAATTTGGATGGCAGATAAGATTAATAAAATGGAATTAGGAATCCGAGGAGAAATTCAAAAATTGTCTCAAGAATTTAACGAATTTAACGACAAAACCACCAAAGACTTAGACACACTGAAGCAAGAACTTACAGCCCTCAAAGATATGAAAAATACAGTAGAATCCCTCAGCAACAGAATGGAGCAAGCAGAAGAAAGGATTTCTGACATTGAAGATAAAGTCTTCGAACGCTCCCAATCTCTCAAAGAGGAAGAGAAATGGAGAGCAAAAACGGATCACTCACTCAGAGAACTCTCAGATAATTCGAAAAAAAGCAACATAAGGATTATAGGAATTTCTGAGAACGATGAGGTGGCCTCCAAGGGCAAACAGGCCCTTCTGCATGAAATTATGAAAGAAAATTTTCCAGACATGCATAGAGAATCTGAAATACAGATTGCAGACAGCTTCAGAACCCCAGCACGATTCAACCCCAATAAGTCATCCCCCAGACATATCATAATTAGCTTCACTAAAGTTAACATGAAAGAGAAGATTCTCAAAGCAGCCCGGCGAAAGAAAACTATAACGTACAAAGGTAAGAATATTAGAATAACTCCAGATCTCTCTGCTGAAACTTTTCAAGCCAGAAGACACTGGTCATCAACTTTTAATCTCCTAAAGCAAAAAAATTTTCAACCCAGGATCTTGTATCCAGCTAAACTGAGTTTCATCTATGATGGAGAAATTAAATACTTCAATGACATTCATATGTTGAAAAAATTTGCCATAAGAAAACCAGCTCTTCAGGATATTCTCAGACCTATCCTCCACAATGACCAACCCAATCCTGCACCACAAAAGTAAACTGACTCAGAAACTTCGGATCAAACTCCAACTTCCACACTGGCGAAAGGATTAAAAATGTCCACTGGACCTTTGAAAAACTCGATACCCAAAATTCCACCAGACTTATCAATACTCTCCATCAATGTGAATGGTTAAACTGTCCTCTAAAGAGGCATAGGTTAGCTGACTGGATACAAAAACTCAAGCCAGATATTTGTTGCATACAAGAGTCACATCTCAACTTAAAAGACAAATACAGACTCAGGGTGAAAGGATGGTCATCCATATTTCAGGCAAATGGTAATCAGAAAAAAGCAGGTGTTGCAATTTTATTTGCAGATACAGTAGGCTTTAAACCATCAAAAGTAAGGAAGGACAAGAATGGTCACTTCATATTTGTTAAGGGTAATACTCAATATGATGAGATCTCAATTATTAATATCTATGCACCCAACCAGAATGCACCTCAATTTATAAGAGAAACTCTAACAGACATGAGTAACTGGATTTCCTCCAGCTCCATAATCATCGGAGATTTCAACACTCCCTTGGCAGTGTTGGATCGATCCTCCAGAAAGAAGCTGAGCAAAGAAATCTTAGATTTAAACCTAACCATCCAATATTTAGATTTAGCAGACATCGACAGAACATTTCATCCCAACAAAACTGAATACACATACTTCTCATCAGCCCACGGAACTTACTCAAAAATTGACCACATTTTAGGTCACAAGTCTAACCTCAGTAAATTTAAAGGAATAGAAATTATTCCATGCATCTTCTCGGACCATCATGGAATAAAACTTGAATTGAGTAACAACAGGAATCTGCATACCCATACGAACACATGGAAGTTAAATAACCTTATGCTGAATGATAGCTGGGTCAGAGATGAGATTAAGAAAGAAATCACCAATTTTATGGAACAAAACGACAATGAAGACACAAACTATCAGAACCTCTGGGACACCGCAAAGGCAGTTCTAAGAGGGAAATTTATAGCACTGCAAGCCTTCCTCAAGAGAACGGAAACAGAGGAAGTTAACAACTTAATGGGACATCTCACGCAACTGGAAAAGGAAGAACATTCCAACCCCAAACCCAGTAGAAGAAAAGAAATAACCAAAATTAGAGCAGAATTAAATGAAATTGAAAACAAAAGAATAATACAACAGATCAAGAAATCAAAAAGCTGGTTTTTTGAAAAGGTCAATAAAATAGATAAACCTCTGGCCAACCTAATCAGGAAAAAAAGAGTAAAATCCCTAATATCATCAATCAGAAACAACAAAGACGAAATAACCGCAGACTCATCAGAAATCCAAAAAATCCTTAATGAATATTACAAGAAACTTTATTCTCAGAAATATGAAAATCTGAAGGAGATAGACTGATACTTGGAAGCACGCCACCTTCCAAGACTTAAGCAGAATCAAGTAGAAATGTTGAACAGACCCATATCAAGTTCAGAAATAGCATCAACTATACAAAACCTCCCTAAAAAGAAAAGCCCGGGACCAGATGGTTTCACGTCAGAATTCTACCAAACTTTTAAAGAGGAATTAGTACCTATATTACTCAACCTGTTCCAAAATGTAGAAAAAGAAGGAAGACTACACAACACGTTCTATGAAGCAAACATCACCCTGATCCCCAAACCAGGAAAAGACCCAACAAGAAAAGAAAATTATAGACCAATATCACTAATGAATATAGATGCAAAAATATTCAACAAGATCCTAACAAACAGAATCCAGCAACACATCAAACAAATTATACATCATGACCAAGTTGGTTTTATCCCAGGGTCTCAAGGCTGGTTCAATATACGTAAATCTATAAATGTAATTCAGCACATAAACAAATTAAAAAACAAAGACCATATGATTCTCTCAATTGATGCAGAAAAAGCTTTTGATAATATCCAGCATCCCTTCATGATCAGAACACTCAAGAAAATTGGTCTAGAAGGGACTTTTCTTAAACTGATAGAGGCTATCTACAGCAAACCCACAGCCAATATCATATTGAATGGAGTTAAATTGGAATCATTTCCACTCAGATCAGGAACCAGACAAGGCTGCCCATTGTCTCCATTGCTTTTCAACATTGTAATGGAAGTTTTAGCCACCTCAATTAGGGAAGAAAAGGCGATCAAGGGTATCCATATAGGGTCAGAAGAGATCAAACTTTCTCTCTTCGCAGATGATATGATTGTGTATCTGGAAAACACTAGGGACTCTACTACAAAACTCCTAGAAGTGATCAAGGAATACAGCAGCGTCTCAGGTTACAAAATCAACATTCATAAATTGGTAGCCTTTATATACACCAACAACAGTCAAGTTGAAAAAGCAGTTAAGGACTCTATCCCATTCACAGTAGTACCAAAGAAGATGAAATATTTGGGAATTTACCTAACAAAAGACGTGAAAGATCTCTATAAAGAGAACTATGAAACTCTAAGAAAAGAAATAGCTGAAAATGTTAACAAATGGAAAAATATACCATGCTCATGGCTGGGAAGAATCAACATTATCAAAATGTCCATACTACCCAAAGCAATATATAATTTCAATGCACTCCCTATTAAAGCTCCATTGTCATATTTTAAAGATCTTGAAAAAACATTACTTCGTTTTATATGGAATCAGAAAAAACCTCGAATAGCCAAGACATTACTCAGAAACAAAAACAAAACAGGAGGAATCACACTACCAGACCTCAGACTTTACTACAAATCGATAGTGATCAAAACAGCATGGTATTGGCACAAAAACAGAGAAGTAGATATCTGGAACAGAATAGAGAACCAAGAGATGAATCCAGCTACTTACCGCTATTTGATTTTTGACAAGCCAATTAAAAACATTCAGTGGGGAAAAGATTCCCTATTTAACAAATGGTGCTGGGTGAACTGGCTGGCAACCTGCAGAAGACTGAAATTGGACCCACACCTTTCACCATTAACTAAGATAGACTCTCATTGGATTAAAGATTTAAACTTAAAACATGAAACTATAAAAATACTAGAGGAGAATGCAGGGAAAACCCTTGAAGAAATTGGGTTGGGTGAGTTTTTTATGAGAAGGACCCCCAGGGCGATTGAAGCAGCTTCAAAAATACACTACTGGGACTTGATCAAACTAAAAAGCTTCTGCACAGCTAAGAACACAGTAAGCAGAGCAAGCAGACAGCCCTCAGAATGGGAGATGATATTTGCAGGGTATATCTCTGACAAAGGTTTAATAACCAGAATCCACAGAGAACTCAAACGCATCAGCAAGAAAAAAACAAGGGATCCCATCGCAGGCTGGGCAAGGGATTTGAAGAGAAACTTCTCTGAAGAAGACAGGCACAAGGCCTTCAGACATATGAAAAAATGCTCATCATCTTTAATCATCAGAGAAATGCAAATCAAAACTACTTTGAGATATCATCTAACTCCAATGAGACTAGCCTATATCACAAAATCTCAAGACCAGAGATGTTGGTGTGGATGCGGAGAAAAGGGAACACTTCTGCCCTGCTGGTGGGAATGCAAATTAATACATTCCTTTTGGAAAGATATATGGAGAACACTCAGAGATCTAAAAATAGATCTGCCATTCAATCCTGTAATTCCTCTGCTGGGCATATACCCAGAAGACCAAAAATCACAACATAACAAAGATATTTGTACCAGAATGTTTATTGCAGCCCAATTCATAATAGCTAAGTCATGGAAAAAGCCCAAGTGCCCATCGATCCACGAATGGATTAATAAATTGTGGTATATGTATACCATGGAATACTATGAAGCCTTAAAGAAAGATGGAGACTTTACCTCTTTCATGTTTACATGGATGGAGCTGGAACATATTCTTCTTAGTAAAGTATCCCAAGAATGGAAGAAAAAGTACCCAATGTACACAGCCCTACTATGAAACTAATTTGGGACTCTCACATGAAAGGTATAACCCAGCTACAACTTAACAATAGGGGGAAGTGGGAAGGGGGGGTGGGTAGAGGGAGGGGGATCGGTGGGATCACACCTGTGGTGCATATTACAGGGGTATTTGCGAAACTTGGTAAATGTAGAATGTAAATGTTTTGGCACAGTAACTGAGATAACGCCAGAAAGGCTATGTTAACCACTGTGATAAAAATGTGTCAAATGGTTTATGAAGTGAGTGTATGATGCCCCATGATCATATCAATGTATACAGTTATGATTTAATAAAAAAAAAAAGAAAAAAAAAGAAATATTTGGAAGAATCAACATTGTTAAAATGTCCATACTACCCAAGGCAATATATAATTTCAACGCAATCCCCATTAAGTATCCACATCCACACCAACGTCTCTGGTCTTGGGATTTTGAGGTATAGGCTAGTCTCATTGGAGTTAGATGATATCTCAAAGTAGTTTTGATTTGCATTTCTCTGATGATTAAAGATGATGAGCATTTTTTCATATGTCTGAAGGCCACGTGCCTGTCTTCTTCAGAGAAGCTTAAAGTCATACTTTAAAGGTCTTGAAAAAATAATACTTCGTCTTATATGGAATCAGAAAAAACCTCGAATAGCCAAGACATTACTCAAAAATAAAAGCAAAGCAGGAGGAATCACGGTACCAGACCTCAGACTATACTACAAATCAATAGTGATCAAAACAGCATGGTACTGGCACAAAAACAGAGAAGTAGACGTCTGGAACAGAATAGAGAACCAAGAGATGAATCCAGCTACTTACCATTATTTAATCTTTGACAAGCCTATTAAAAACTTTCAATGGGGAAAAGATTCCCTATTTAACAAATGGTGCTGGGTGAACTGGCTGGCAACCTGTAGAAGACTGAAACTGGACCCACACCTTTCACCATTAACCAAGATAGACTATTACTGGATTAAAGATTTAAACCTAAGACATGAAACTATAAAAGTACTAGAAGTGAATGCAGGGAAAACCCTTGAAGAAATTGGGTTGGGAGAGGTTTTTATGAGAAGGAACCCCCAATCAATTGAAGCTGCTTCAAAAATACACTATTGGGACTTGATCAAACTAAAAAGTTTCTGCACAGCCAAGAACACAGTATGTAAAGCAAGCAAACAGCTCTCAGAATAGGAGAAGATATTTGCAGGGTATGTGTCTGACAAAGGTTTAATAACCAGAATCCACAGAGAATTCAAATGCATTAGGAAGAAAAGAACAAGGGATCCCATCGCAGGCTGGGCAAGGGACTTGAAGAGAAGCTTCTCTGAAGAAGACAGGTGCGCGGCCTTCAGACATATGAAAAAATGCTCATCATCTTTAATCATCAGAGAAATGCAAATCAAAACTACTTTGAGGTATCATCTAACTCCAATGAGACTAGCCTATACCACAAAATCACAAGACCAGAGATGTTGGCGTGGATGTGGAGAAAAGGGAACACTTTTGCACTGATGGTGGGATTGCAAATTAATACATATCTTCTGGAAAGATATTTGGAGAACACTTAGAGATCTACAAATAGACCTGCCATTCAATCCTGTAATTCCTCTACTGGGCATATACTCAGAAGGCCAAAAATCAATTCGTAATAAAGATATTTGTACCAGAATGTTTATTGCAGCCCGATTCATAATTGCTAAGTCATGGAATAAGCCCAAATGCCCATTGATCCACGAATGGATTAATAAATTGTGGTATATGTACACCATGGAATACTATGCAGCCTTAAAGAAAGATGGAGACTTTACCTCTTTCATGTTTACATGGATGGAGCTGGAACATATTCTTCTTAGTAAAGTGTCTCAAGAATGGAAGAAAAAGTACCCAATGTACTCACCCTTGTTATGAAACTAATTTAGGGTTTTCACATGAAAACTATAACCCAGTTACAACCTAAAAATAGGGAGAAGGTGGAAAGGGAGGGGAGGGAGGGTGGAGGTAGGTGGATTGATGGTATTACACCTGCGGTGCATCTTACAAGGGTATATGTGAATCTTAGTAAATGTGGAATGCAAAGGTCTTAGCAAAATAACTGGGAAAATGCCAGGAAGGCTATGTTAAATAGTGTAATTAAAATGTGTCAAACGGTCTATGAACCAAGTGTATGGTGCCCTATGATCATACTAATGTACACAGCTATGATTTAATAAAAAAAAAAAAAAACGATTTGTGAAAGGGAAGAATAAAAAGGGGAAAAACTGGAAGGAGGAGCAAAGAGAGAGCTCCAGAAGGGCTAGCATAGAAACTGTGTTATGGAGAAAGAACCCCTACAAGACACATTCACTTTACAACCACACTGACACAACTCTGCTATTTGATATCCCAATATTTATTTTTGCACATTTTTTTATTTTTTATTTTTTTATTATATCATATCTGTGTACATTAATGCAATCATGGGGTACAATGTGTTGATTTTATATACAATTTGAAGTATTTTCATCGAACTGGTTAACATTGACTTCATGGCATTTTCTTAATTATTGTGTTAAGACATTTATGTTCTACATTTAGTAAGTTTCTCACATACCCTTGTAAGATGCACCACAGGTGTAGTCCCACCAATTACCCTCCCTCCACCCATCTCACCCTCCTCTCCCCTCCCTTCCCCCTTTCCCAATATTCTTGTGCTACAATTGGGTTATGAAAGTGATAAATTAGTTTCATAGTAGGGCTGATTACATTGGATACTTTTTCTTCCATTCTTGAGATACTTTGCTAAGAAGACTATGTTCTAGCTCCATCCATGTAAACATGAAAGAAGTAAAGTCTCCATCTTTCTTTACGGCTGCATAATATTCCATGGTGTACATATACCACAATTTATTAATCCATTCCTGTGTTGATGGGCACTTGGTTTCTTACATGAGTTAGAAATTATGAATTCGGCTGCAATAAAAATTCTGGTACAAATATCTTTGTTATAATGTGATTTTTGGTCTTCTGGATATATACCTAGTAGAGGAATTATAGGATTGAATGGCAGGTCTATTTTTAGATTTCTAAGTATCCTCCAAACATCTTTCCAAAAGGACCATATTAGTTTGCATTCCCACCAACAATGTAGAAGTGGTCCCTTTTCTCCACATCCACACCAAAATCTCTGGTTTTGGAATTTTGTGATGTGGGCTAATCTTACTGGAGTTAGATGATATCTCAAAATAGTTTTGATTTACATTTCTCTGATGATTAAGGATGATGAGCAATTTTCATATGTCTGTAGACCATGCACCTGTCTTCTTCAGTCCCTTGCCCACCCTGAGATGGGATCACTTGTTCTTTTTTTGCTAATACATTTGAGTTCTCTGTGGATTCTGGTTATTAAACCATTGTCAGAGATATAACCTGCAAATATCTTCTCCCATTCTGAGGGATGTCTGCTTGCTTTATTTACTGTGTTTTTGGCTGTGCAGAAGTTTTTTAGTTCGATCAGGTCCCAGTAGTGTATTTTTTATTCTGCTTCAATTGCCTTGGGGGGGGGGTCCTCCTCATAATATATTCACCCAAGCCAATTCCTTCAAGAATTTTCCCTGATTTTTCTTCTTGTATTTGCATAGTTTCATGTCTTAAGTTTAAATCTTTAATCCAGTGAGAGTCTATCTTAGTTAAAGGTGAAATGTGTGGGTCCAGTTTCAGTCTTCTACAGGCGGCCAGCTAGTTCACCCAGTACCATTTGTTAAATAAGGAATATTTTCCCCACTGAATGTTTTTAATTGGCTTGCAAAAGATCAAATAATGGTAAGTAGCAGTGTTCATCTCTTGCTTCTCTATTCTGTTCCATACATCTATCTCTCTATTTTTGTGCCAGTACTATGATGTTTTGATCACTATTGACTTACAGTATAATCTGAGGTCTGGTAGTGTGAATCCTCCTGTTTGGTTTTTATTTCTGAGTAATGTCTTGGCTATTCGAGGTTTTTTCTGATTCCATATAAAATGATGTATTATTTTTTTCAAGATCTTTGAAGTATGACAATGGAGCTTTAATAGGAATTGCATTAAAATTGTATATTGCTTTGGCTAGTATGGACATTTTTACAATGTTGATTCTTCCCAGCCATGAGCATGGTATGCTTTACCATTTGTTAACATCTTCAGCTATTTCTTTTCTTAGAGCTTCATACTTCTTTTTATAGAGATCTTTCACATCCTTTGTCAAGTAAACTCCCAAATATTTCATCTTCTTTGAAACTACTGTAAATGGAATAGAGTCTTTGATTGTTTTTTCAGCTTGGCTATTGTTGGTATACATATATATATGCTACAGATTTATGAGTGTTGATTTTGTAACCTGAGACACTGCTGTATTCCAAATTTTTGGTACAAAACAATAATGAAGAACCTCTGGGATACTGCAAAGGCAGTCCTAAGACGGAAATTTATAGCACTGCAAGCCTTCCTCAATAGAACAGAAAGAGAGGACATTAGCAACTTAATGGGACATATCAGGCAATTGGAAAAGGAAGAACACGCCAATCCCAAACCCAACAGAAAAAAAAAAATACCCAAAATTTGAGCAGAATAAATGAAATTGAAAACAAAAGAATTATACAACAGATCAATAAATCCAAAAGTTGGCATGAGGCATCATTCACTAGCTTCACAGACTGTTTACCAAGTTTCACATGTACCAGCAGTGCATCTTACAAGGGTACATGTGAAACTTGGTAAACGGTCTGTGAAGCTAGTGAATGATGCCCCATGAATATATCAATGTACACAGCTATGATTTAATAAAAAAAAAAAAAGTTGGTTTTTGGAAAAGGTCAATAAAATAGACAACCCTTTGGCTAACCTAACCAGGTAAAAAAGAGTAAAATCTCTAATTTCATCAATCAGAAATGACAAAGATGAAATAACAACAGACTCCTCAGAAATTCAAAAAATCCTTAATGAATATTACAAGAAACTTTATTCTCTGAAATATGAAAATCTAAAGGAAATTGACCAATACTTGGAAGCATGCCACCTTCGTAGACTTAGCCAGAATCAAGTGGAAATGTTGAACAGACCTATATCAAGTTCTGAAATAGCATCAACTATACAAAATCTCCCTAAAAAGAAAAGCCCAGCACCAAATGGCTTCACATCAGAATTCTACCAAACCTTTAAAGAGGAACTATTACTCAACCTTTTCCAAAATATAGAAAAAGCAGGAATACTACCCAACACATTCTAGGAATCAAACATCACCTTGATTCCCAAACCAGGAAAATACCCAACAAGAAAAGAAAATTATAGACCAATATCTCTAATGAATATTGATTCAAAAATATTCAACGAGATCCTAACAAACAGAATCCAGCAACATGTCAAACAAATTATATACCATGACCAAGTGGGTTTTATCCCAGGGTCTCAAACCTGGTTCAGTATATGTAAATCTATAAATATAATTCAGCACATAAACCAATAAAAAAACAAAGACCATATGATTCTCTCAATTGATGCAGAAAAAGCTTTTGATAATATCCACCATCCCTTCATGATCAGAACACTTAAGAAAATTGGTATAGAAAGGACTTTATTTTTTTATTTTATTTTATTTATTTTTTGTCTCACTTCATTGCTCTTGGTAGAGTGCCGTGGCATCATACAGTTCACAGCAACCTCCATCTCCTGGGCTTAGGCGATTCTCTTGCCTTAGCCTCACAAGTAGCTGGGACTACAGGCACCCACCACAATGCTCGGCTATTAGAAGGGACATTTCTTAAACTGATAGAAGCCATCTACAGTAAACCCACAGCCAATATCATCCTGAATGGAGTTAAATTGAAATCATTTCCACTCAGATCAGGAACCAGACAAGGTTGCCCACTGTCTCCACTGCTTTTTAACATTGTAATGGAAGTTTTGGCAATTGCAATCAGGGAAGAAAAGGCAATCAAGGGTATCCATATAGGGTCAGAAGAGATCAAATTTTCACTCTTCACGGATGATGTGATTGTATATCTGGAAAATACCAGGGATTCTGCTACAAAACTCTTAGAAGTGACTTCCCAATTTTGACCTCTAACTAATGTGTTCTCTGAAGGTCTTCTGTAAATAGCAATAAATAGTGCACTTAATGTAATAGCACTTTGATCTAGGTTTTTGTTGAGAAATGAAAAACTTGTTGTTTAATAAAAAGAAATAAATATTTATATTTTCTCTCTAAAATCTCCTACTCATAATACATGTGACATTGACACTTCTCAAGAGGCCCTCAAATCAGGCCATTACCAGAAAAATTATTGATACCTGCCTTTGTTTGGGTGCTTTAACAAAGCAGTGTAGACTAGGTGGCTCACACACAATAAACATTCATTTCTCACAGTTCTGAAGCCTGGAAATTGGAGATGTCAACATGGTGGAGTTGGGGTGATGGACCTCTTCCAGGTTGTAGATTTCTGACTTCTCACTGCATCCTTCCAGGGCTGAAAGAGAGCAAGAGAACTATCTTGGGTCCCTTTCATAAGAGCATAAATCCCTTTAGCAGGGGTTCTACCTTTATGACCTAATTACCTCCCAAAGTTCCTACCTCCAGTTAACATTACCTTAGAGGATTGAGATTTCAACTAATAAATTTAGGGAAGACACAACGTTCCGTCAATAAAAAGATAGACTGTTTATGTGGCTTTGCATAATGATATTTTGTACATATACTCTTTAGAATTAAATCTTACTGTATTAATATTTATTTGAACTGGCTAATCCTCCCACAGAAGATTGATCTACACAGCAGCTCTTTCTCCACAGAAATGCTGGATCAATGGAAATTCCCTCAAAATCCAATCAATAGCAGTCATATTACATAAAACTGTTATATTCCCATGATTACTCAGGGAATCCCAACTCCCCCACAAACAATAGCTATAAATTTTTTTCTTACCATAAGTAAGAAGTTCAGTTGGCTTCTTGAAAAAAGAGAAATAGATGGATTTTCCTGGACAAATAAAAGGAAAACACAGCCCTGCTGATACCTTGGTTTTAGCTCTTTGAGACCTCTGTTAGGCTTCCTATCCACAGAATGGTAAGAAAATAAATTTTTGTTATTTTGAGCCACTAAGTTTGTGCTCATTTGCTACAACAGCAATAGAAAAATATTATTAATAATATATAGGCATATACTGATGGCAACCTAAATAAAGCTATTAGCACTTAAATGGGCAAAACATACTTTGGCAGTAAAATTGGTGTGACTTGGTGATAGAAAATGCTTAAGAGGTGGAAAGAGGACAGTGAAGAATGGGAAGATTAAAAGATTTTCTCATAGATTTGACTTGAGCAATATTTTGGTACTAAGAAGTGAAGTACTGCTATAAGACATACCTAAAATATGGAAATAGCTTGGAACTTGGTAATGGGTAAGGCTAGAAAATTTTTGAGTGAATATTTGAAAAAGACTATATTTATTTAATGGTGATGTCATTATCTGTGATTTTCCATGACAGAAGAAGTTTGGTTTCACATGTGCTGAGTGTGAGAAACCTGAGGTCAGCCTAGTGGAGTAGGCAGCTGAATCAGATCTATAGATTTAGATCTCAGGAGAAAGCCTGTAGGGATAGAGTTATTTTTTGGGGAGTAATCAGTATATACATATAACTTACATGTATTTCAGTGAGTTGTAGCAAGGGGAAGGCAGTCTATATAAATAGAAGTGGTAGAAATACCAGTAACCTCTGTAAATTGACCACTCAAGCGACTGTAACAAACTGATCAACAAAAGAGGTGGTCAACATAAGGAACTAGGCCTACTATGCTGATACATACATATGGTACATGTTCCATCTCTGAAAATTAGGTTAACTTAAGGAGATGATCAATGTAGGGAGGGGGTCAACTATAGAGATCCTACTATACTTTTATGTGAAGGATATAAGAGATATGGTGGTGTTTGGAAAAAGATGTGGGTTTAAGGAGGTCTTGGGGAATGTAGTGAATATGTTTGAATATTGATTTAAAGGACTAGTATGAGAGAGGATCTAGTTGCAACAGAGGGAGAAGGTGATTAATTGAATGACACTCTTACAGAGGTAAAATTGATTAAAAATGGGAACAGAAGAAAGTGCTACTCTTGTTTATGAATGGCTATTCTCTTCAGTTGCAGAAGGTGGAAAGAAAAAATGATGGTATGTACTAATTAGCAAGAACAGCAGTAGATCTTATTACCATGAGCATGGCTCTGGAGCCAGGCAGAAGGGGACAAAGATATTGTAACTCACATATATGAATGTGGGCCCTGTAGCCACTTGCAAGTTATGTGAATTTAGTTTCCTCTTCTGTAACATGCCGACATTAATGTTAATGTGCAGATTAACTGAGTTACAACCTTGTGAAATACTTGGATCAACATCAGCCAGAGAAAGCACAATGTTTAATGTTGTTATGAGGGATTGTCATTTTAAATTAACTTTTTTTTGCATTTTTATAATAAATTTCTCAATCTAGCCTTTAGCGTTTTGAGGTCATAGCAAGAACGTTCTTATACAAAACTGTGAAGATATAGACATAATCATGTTCTGATAGAATCAAACTGTGATGGTAAACACAAGGCATATTCTTTTTTTTTTTTTGTAAAGACAGAGACTCACTGTACTGCCCTTGGGTAGAGTGCCGTGGCGTCACACGGCTCACAGCACCCCCTAACTCTTGGGCTTACATGATTCTCTTACCTCAGCCTCCCGAGCAGCTGGGACTACAGGCGCCCACCACAACACCCGGCTATTTTTTGTTGTTGTTGTTGCAGTTTGGCTGGGGCTGGGCCTGAACCCGCCACCCTTGGCATATGGGGCTG
This sequence comes from Nycticebus coucang, assembly GCF_027406575.1. Classification (NCBI taxonomy): domain Eukaryota; kingdom Metazoa; phylum Chordata; class Mammalia; order Primates; family Lorisidae; genus Nycticebus; species Nycticebus coucang. Next base: position 76,250,927 of record NC_069793.1, read on the forward strand.
GTGCCCTACTCATTGAGCCACAGGCACTGCCCCACAAGGCATATTCTGAGAGTATCCTTGAATACTGTGTTTGGAGCCAGTATGATTTGTGTTTACTCTTGGGTAACTGGTTTTGTATCTGTTTGAAAATTGGGAATATATTAACTTCTACAAAATTCATCTTCAAAACTGATAGATCTGGCTTATATGATTCCTTAACTGTTTCTAAATCTAACAGCTAAGATTTTATTTCATGTTCAAATCTATTGTGTTAAATGGTAAAATACATAATTGGTAAAATAGAATCATGGTATGACATTATACGAACAGATTTCTGCCTTCATTTCCAAACATTGTTACTCCATATTCTTTAACTTTGATGCATATTATTATGCAAACTTCTGAACAGCTCTTTCTTTAGGTTTTGATGCATATTCTACTTTGATATGATTACAATGCTATGTATTATTTATTATGTTCCAGCAAGTTATTTCATGCTGGGGGAAAAGTCGAGGTGAATAGAATTCCTTCTGAAATAAGAAGGCAAACAAAAACAGAATATATAACTAGGCAGTTCAGGAAATTATTTATATAATAAGTGAAGTTTTTTTTATTGTTTTACTAATTCATTCATTTAGTAAATATTTTGGTCAAACTTTCTGTGTTATCTCACTTTAAACTGTGGTATATGCACACTATGGAATATTATGCAGCCTTAAAGAAAGATGGAGACTTTACTTCGTTCATGTTTACATGGATGGAGCTGGAACATATTCTTCTTACCAAAGTATCTCAAGAATGGAAGAAAAAGTATCCAATGTACTCAGCCTTACTATGAAACTAATTTTTGGCTTTCATATGAAAGCTATAACCCAGTTATAACCTAAGAATGTGGGGAAGGGCAAAGGGAGGGGAGGGAGGGTGGAGGATGGTTGGAGGGAGGGTGATAGGTGGGATTACACCTGCGGTGCATCTTACAAGGGTACATGTGAAACTTAGCAAATGTAGAATATAATCGTCTTAACACAATAACTAAGAAAATGCCAGGAAGGCTATGTTAACCAGTGTGATGAAAATGTGTCAAACTGTTTATAAAACCAATGTATGGTGCCCCATGATTGCATTAATATACACAGTTATGATTTAATATTAATAAAACAAAAGAAATGGGGAAAGGTCTATTGATTCCAATTACTATTATAATGCTTGTAATTGTTAAGTATGAACAGTTCATATTATTCTTTACATCTATTATTACATTTAATATCTATCACAGTGAAGGGTGGACACAGTGGCTCATGCCTATAATCCTGGCACTTGGGAGGCTGAGGCCAGAGGGTGCTTGAGGCCAAGAGTTTAAGACCTGTTTCATCAATACAGTGAGACACCATCTCTGCAAAAAAGTAAAAGAAATTAGCCAGGCATGGTGGCGTGTACCTATAATCCTTGTTATTCAGGAGACTGAGGCAGGAGTATCACTTGATCCCAGGAGTCTGATGTTACAGCAAGGTATGATTGCACCACTGTACTCCAGCCTGGGTGACAGAGTGATACAATGTCTCCAAATGAATGAATAAATAAATAAATGAAAATATCATAGCACAATGAAGTAGTAATTGCCTTAGGACAATTCCTTGAGCCTAGTAAACATTCAATAAATGTTTTCTATGGACTATTACAAGATACTTATTGTCCTTTAAAACCTGAAAATCAAGGATATAAAGATCACAGTCTGAGCTCTGTTACTATCTATATGATACTGAGTAAGTTGGTTAAGATTTTAGGACTTAACTCTCTTCTTTCTAGGTTAGATGAGGGATCAGTAAACTCTAAGGTTTACTAGGTTATTCATTATATTCTGAGAAGTCAACAACCCTTACCTATGAACTATATTTCTTAATTCTTATTTTGAATGAAAGTTTTGAGTTACCCTGAATTTTTAGTTTGACAATTTTATATGGGTAGTTTCTGAAATTTAGCTGTCTTCATTGCTCTTACTGTCCAATAAATGGTCAATAGGAGTATTTTGGAAGTCTGAATGTGTTGATGATTGGTGCAGGTCCTATGTTTCCTGGAGCAGCTTTTGCCAGTCCATCTGGGAAAAGTGGTGGTGAAATTGTGTAGAGAACCTGTTATAGCATGACACTCAGAAATGATGAATGGTGATAGATTTCGGTCCACATGGAAAACTCAGTTGTCTAAGAAACTTTGAATTGCTGAAGGGTTTTATTTTTCTCTTTTTTTGCCCTCATTGAGCAAGTGGCTAGAGAAGAGATTTAAAATTTTGAGTACAAAAGTCTAGTGTAGAAAGTGGACTGCAAAGTAGATACATAGATCTCAATGTCCCTGAGATCTGGGAGAGAAGACCTTTAGATGTCTACTGTGTACCTGGCTAACTTTGGCTCCTGTATAGCAATGGGTTTCCTGATCTGCATGGATGGAAATTTGGGTCTGTTTGTTCCTTTCTCTAGACTCTGATTATCTGTCATCAGTTCTTATATATCAGTACCTAGCTGTGAACACACCTTTGCTTACTTGCAAGTTTTGATTATAATTTCTCATTACTTTTTTCCCCCATCACTAATATTTAAGATACCTGAGGGCAGGAGATCATCTCTCTTATTTGTTGCTTTTCCCCAGCACCTTCCACAGTACCTGGAGATAGGATTCACTCAGAGGGCATTTGTTGGGTAAATATAAAATAAGAACATATAACTATAGTCAGAGGTGAAAGAGATTTTAGTGTTGAAGCTACATTTATTTATTTATTCATGGAGAGTTAGGTGGAATCTCAGAATGGTCATGATACTAACTACAGAAAGGGGGATTGTTATCATCTTGGTTGGTCCAGTGAAGAACACATATTCTTTACAAATCGCCCACATCACACAAAATTAGATTATTTTGAATTTCACATGTTTAAAGATTCACAAAAGGAAAACCAATCATGTGCAAGGCTAACCCAGCAAAATATCAGACAATTTAAAAACGGTAGTTGAGAAAGTGTTTGAGTACAGAAGCAGGAAGGAAGAAAGTACTGTCTAGGAATTAGCTGATGAGGCCAAGGGCATTTACAGCATGATACAGCAGACACAGCATGAACCAAAGTCAAGGGAAGGAGAGGGCAGCAGGGGCTTAGAGATACTTCTGTACAAACCTCCAGGCAGCTACCAACACGGAGATCAAGACATTATTTTTACTGATAAGCAAGGCCAATGCAAAGGTCAGAACTTTGATCATGAGAAATTTTAGAAATTTTAATTTCTCAGATATTGATCAGAGCACATAGGAAACCAACTACAGAAGACAGCGTTTGAGAACTGGCTGGATTTTTTAGATTCACACTGGGAGACTCTACTACTCTTCTTGGACTGTGGTCAGTTGCTATTCTAAGTATATCCTAGGGGGCAAAAAAGCCAGGACTTTGGGGCAAGTCAGTGCCCACATTATTATATTAGACTTTAAATGCTAAAAGTCTAATATAATGCGGAGGAAACATTAAAGAAAGTTGATTTTGAAAGAATACACACAAAGCCCTAAGGACCTTTGATGGAAATTTTATAATGTAAAAAGGAAAAGAGGAAGAATATTTATTTTTTTTTTTTTTTTTTTTTTTTTTTTCAGTTAATCATACGTTTAATATGCACCCATGGTAAGATATGACTCCTAAAAAAGAATGCCACCACCTTAAGCTAAATTAATAGACATTGTAAAAAGGACAGTGGAAAGAATGAGCCCATTACATTCTCCCATTATTATTAATAGATCACATCTGGCATATAGCAATTAGTCCTGTGCATTTAAAGGAGAACGTTGAAAAACACACTATGTCAAAAAAAAGATGGGACCAAGTTGAAGAAGAGCTTAAAAACTATGTCAGACCTATAACCCAACTATAGCACAAGACTATGGGGAAAGGGCCAAGGAAGGGGAAGGGAGGGGGAGGTTTTGGTGGAGGGAGAGTAATGGGGGGGCCACATCTATGGTGCATCTTATTTTTTTTTTTTTTTTTTAATTTTTTTATTAAATCATAAGTGTATACAATGATATGATTATGGGGCATCATACACTCACTTCATAAACCATTTGACACATTTTTATCCCAGTGGTTAACATAGCCTTTCCGGCGTTATCTCAGTTACTGTGCCAAAACATTTATATTCTACATTTACCAAGTTTCGCAAATACCCCTGTAATATGCACCACAGGTGTGATCCCACCGATTCCCCTCCCTCTACCCACCCCCCCCTTTCCCACTTCCCCCTATTGTTAAGTTGTAGTTGGGTTATAGCTTTCATGTGAGAGTCCCAAATTAGTTTCATAGTAGGGCTGTGTACATTGGATATTTTTTCTTCCATTCTTGGGATACTTTACTAAGAAGAATATGTTCCAGCTCCATCCATGTAAACATGAAAGAGGTAAAGTCTCCATCTTTCTTTAAGGCTGCATAGTATTCCATGGTATACATATACCACAATTTATTAATCCATTCGTGGATCGATGGGCACTTCGGCTTTTTCCATGACTTAGCAATTATGAATTGGGCTGCAATAAACATTCTGGTACAAATATCTTTGTTATGTTGTGATTTTTGGTCTTCTGGGTATATGCCCAGCAGAGGAATTACAGGATTGAATGGCAGATCTATTTTTAGATCTCTGAGTGTTCTCCATATATCCCTCCAAAAGGAATGTATTAATTTGCATTCCCACCAGCAGTGCAGAAGTGTTCCCTTTTCTCCGCATCCACGCCAACATCTCTGGTCTTGAGATTTTGTGATATAGGCTAGTCTCATTGGAGTTAGATGATATCTCAAAGTAGTTTTGATTTGCATTTCTCTGATGATTAAAGATGATGAGCATTTTTTCATATGTCTGAAGGCCGTGCGCCTGTCTTCTTCAGAGAAGTTTCTCTTCAAATCCCTTGCCCAGCCTGCGATGGGATCCCTTGTTTTTTTCTTGCTGATGCGTTTGAGTTCTCTGTGGATTCTGGTTATTAAACCTTTGTCAGAGTTATACCCTGCAAATATTTTCTCCCATTCTGCGGGCTGTCTGCTTGCTCTGCTTACTGTGTTCTTAGCTGTGCAGAAGCTTTTTAGTTTGATCAAGTCCCAGTAGTGTATTTTTGAAGCTGCTTCAATTGCCCGGGGGGTTCTCCTCATGAAATACTCACCCAGACCAATTTCTTCAAGGGTTTTCCCTGCATTCTCCTCTAGTATTTTTATAGTTTCATGTCTTAAGTTTAAATCTTTAATCCAATGAGAGTCTATCTTAGTTAATGGTGAAAGGTGTGGGTCTAATTTCAGTCTTCTGCAGGTTGCCAGCCAGTTCACCCAGCACCATTTGTTAAATAGGGAATCTTTTCCCCACTGAATGTTTTTAATTGGCTTGTCAAAAATCAAATAGCGGTAAGTAGCTGGATTCATCTCTTGGTTCTCTATTCTATTCCAGATATCTACTTCTCTGTTTTTGTGCCAATACCATGCTGTTTTGATCACTATCGATTTGTAGTAAAGTCTGAGGTCTGGTAGTGTGATTCCTCCTGTTTTGTTTTTATTTCTGAGTAATGTCTTGGCTATTCGAGGTTTTTTCTGATTCCATATAAAACGAAGTAATGTTTTTTCAAGATCTTTAAAATATGACAGTGGAGCTTGAGGAAGAATATTTAAAGGTGAATTAAAGTGCTTCTTCAAAATCAATAAAAAAAATTAAACCTCTTTAATGATCTCAGGTTAGTAATACAGTTCAGAGCTAAGGTCTATCTCAATATATCAGCTGCCTCTCTGGTCTTTGAAAAAAATTGCTTTTGTGATTTGGTTATACCAGTTTGGTTCAGTGGGGGCTTCTGTATAAATCTTGGTTTTAGTAAGTAGTGCCCAGATTAAGAAAGATTCTTTCACTTAGGTCCTTGAAATCTTTCACCCAGACTTTGTAGTGCCTTCGCGTCTATGTGATTCTTTTCTGAGACTTGCTTACTCTCTGGTATGTCATCTGCAAAAACCTTTTTCTAAAAGACAAATTTGATAGTTTTACTTCTTTGATGAGATCTCATTATCTTGTACCCCAAAGACAATTCTCTAAAATTTGGTCTCATGTAACTTCTTTGATCTCAATGTTTGTTACCCTTGTATGTACCCTGCACTCTAGCCAGACCCTTTTTACCTTGGGATTATATCAGATTTACAGAAAAGCAAAGACAGAATTGAGAATTTACACGTATTCCCCATCTGTTTTTCTCTTCACTTAGCATCTTACATTACCACAGTGTATCTGTCAAAACCAAGAATTGGTACATTGCCAGTAATTAAATCCTATCCTTCATGAAGAGTTCACCAATTTTTCTACTAACGTACTTTTTCTGTTCCAGGATCTCATGCAGGGTAAAACATTGCTTTTAGTCATTATGTATCCTTTATCTTCTCTGTCTCTTCTATGTCTCTCTCTTTCTCTCCTTTTTTTATTTTTATTTTTCAGGAAAAGTCTTGCTCTGAGGCCCTAGCTAGAGTGCAGTGGCATCATTATAGGTTATTGCAAACTTGAACTCCTGGGCTAAAGTGAGCCTCCTGCTTCAGCCTCTCAAGTGACTGGGACTTAGTGCACCATTATGCCTGGGCTAATTTTTCTATTTCTAATAGAGACAAGGTCTCTCTCTTTCTCAGCCTCATCTCAAAATAAAGAGTTCAAGTGATACTCCTGCTTCGGTCTCCTAGAGTGCTAGAAATACAGGCAAGAGAAACTGCATCTGGCCAACCTTGAGCTCTTGGCTAAGGTAGTATTTCCCAGGTTTCTTTACTGTAGAGTCACTAGTTTTTCCATTTCATACGTTATTCTTTGAAAGTGTGTTCCTAAGTCAGCCCACACTCACAGTGGGATCAATCCTCTGTATGATCGTTTATCTCCTTTTTCATGTCTATTTATCATCTATCTATATTTATATATTTATGATCTCATGAATATTTATTTTATACTTTTGATTATAATCTAATATTACGTTGTTTATTTTGTCACTAAATTTGTTTCAGCTTTGGCCTTTGGGATCGTGAAATGTGGGGTTGAATGTTTTAATACCTGAATTAGCAAAGACTCATTAGCTGCCAGTAAAGGAACCAACTCAGTCCTGCTTAAGTCAAAAAGAAGAAATTTATAATAAGAATATAGGATCATCTCCCAAACCTATAAGACACAGTACACCTGAATATTAGAAGGAATGAGACAAGTGCCGATTGAGACAGTTGATTCGGACCTTTTGAACTGGGCTAATAGACTGAGGACTTTTCAGGTGGTGCCCTGGGTGTGCGATTGTAGGAAGGTTTGATTCTCCTTTTCCAACTGGGGCCAGAGGTGGGCAGGCGGGGTGACTTAATTGCTGATTTTTCCACACAGCTGAGACTTCAAGCCAGAGTAGAAGTTGCAATAGGATCGAACAGAAACCAGCTGAAAACAAGACAGAACCACTTTGCTCCACCACACCAGACAGGGCCCCAGTTTCTCAGGCCACAACACTGTACGGGCCCTCGATAAAACCCCAGGGGAAAAACCAAAGGGAGTAAACCATGGGGCGGAATCAGCGGAAAAACTCTGGTAACATGAATAACCAGAATAGATCAACCCCCCCAAGAAAAGATACGGCAGATGTGATTGAAGATCCCATTCATAAACAACTGGCTGAGATGTCAGAAGTCGAATTCAGAATTTGGTTTGCAGACAAGATTAATAAAATGGAATTAGGAATTCGAAGAGAAATTCAAAAACTGTCTCAAGAATTTAACGAATTTAAAGACAAAACCACCAAAGACTTAGACACACTGAAACAAGAACTTACAGCCCTCAAAGATATGAAAAATACAGTAGAATCCCTCAGTAACAGAATGGAGCAAGCAGAAGAAAGGATTTCTGACATTGAAGATAAAGTCTTCGAACGCTCCCAATCTCTCAAAGAGGAAGAGAAATGGAGAGCAAAAACGGATCACTCACTCAGAGAGCTCTCAGATAATTCGAAAAAAAATAACATAAGGGTTATAGGAATTTCGGAGGCTGATGACGTGGCAGCCAAGGGCACAGAGGCCCTTCTACATGAAATTATGAAAGAAAATTTTCCAGACATGCCTAGAGAATCTGAAATTCAGATAGCAGACAGCTTCAGAACCCCAGCACGATTCAACCCCAAAAAGCCATCTCCCAGACATATCATAATTAGCTTCACTAAAGTTAACATGAAAGAGAAGATTCTCAAAGCAGCCCGGCGAAAGAAAACTATAACGTACAAAGGTAAGAATATTAGAATAACTGCAGATCTCTCTGCTGAAACTTTTCAAGCAAGAAGAGGCTGGTCATCAACTTTTAATCTCCTAAAGCAAAAAAACTTTCAACCCAGGATCTTGTATCCAGCTAAACTGAGTTTCATCTATGATGGAGAAATTAAATACTTCAATGACATTCATATGTTGAAAAAATTTGCCATAAGTAAACCAGCTCTTCAGGATGTTCTCAGACCTATCCTCCACAATGACCAACCCAATCCTATACCACAAAAGTAAACTCACTCAGAAACTTCGGATCAAACTCCAACTTCCACACTGGTGAAAGGATTAAAAACGTCCACTGGACCTTTGAAAAACTCGATACCCAAAATTCCACCAGACTTATCCTTACTCTCCATCAATGTGAATGGCTTAAACTGTCCTCTAAAGAGGCATAGGTTAGCTGACTGGATACAAAAACTTAAGCCAGATATTTGTTGCATACAAGAGTCACATCTCAACTTAAAAGACAAATACAGACTCAGGGTGAAAGGATGGTCATCCATATTTCAGGCAAATGGTAATCAGAAAAAAGCAGGTGTTGCAATTTTATTTGCAGATACAGTAGGCTTTAAACCATCAAAAGTAAGGAAGGACAAGAATGGTCACTTCATATTTGTTAAGGGTAATACTCAATATGACGAGATCTCAATTATTAATATCTATGCACCCAACCAGAATGCACCTCAATTTATAAGAGAAACTCTAACAGACATGAGTAACTTGATTTCCTCCAGCTCCAAAATCGTTGGAGATTTCAACACTCCCTTGGCAGTGTTGGATCGATCCTCCAGAAAGAAGCTTAGCAAAGAAATCTTAGATTTAAACCTAACCATCCAGTATTTAGATTTAGCAGACATCTACAGAACATTTCATCCCAACAAAACTGAATACACATACTTCTCATCAGCCCACGGAACTTACTCCAAAATTGATCACATTTTAGGTCACAAGTCTAACCTCAGTCAATTTAAAGGAATAGAAATTATTCCATGCATCTTCTCGGACCATCATGGAATAAAACTTGAATTGAGTAACAACAGGAATCTGCATACCCATACAAAAACATGGAAGTTAAATAACCTTATGCTGAATGACAGCTGGGTCAGAGATGAGATTAAGAAAGAAATCACCAATTTTATGGAACAAAACGACAATGAAGACACAAACTATCAGAACCTCTGGGACACCGCAAAGGCAGTTCTAAGAGGGAAATTTATAGCACTGCAAGCCTTCCTCAAGAGAACGGAAAGAGAGGAAGTTAACAACTTAATGGGACATCTCACGCAACTGGAAAAGGAAGAACATTCCAACCCCAAACCCAGTAGAAGAAAAGAAATAACCAAAATTAGAGCAGAATTAAATGAAATTGAAAACAAAAGAATAATACAACAGATCAATAAATCAAAAAGCTGGTTTTTTGAAAAGGTCAATAAAATAGATAAACCTCTGGCCAACCTAATCAGGAAAAAAAGAGTAAAATCTCTAATATCATCAATCAGAAACAACAAAGACAAAATAACCACAGACTCATCAGAAATCCAAAAAATCCTTAATGAATATTACAAGAAACTTTATTCTCAGAAATATGAAAATCTGAAGGAAATAGACCGATACTTGGAAGCACGCCACCTTCCAAGACTTAACCAGAATCAAGTGGAAATGTTGAACAGACCCATATCAAGTTCAGAAATAGCATCAACTATACAAAACCTCCCTAAAAAGAAAAGCCCGGGACCAGATGGTTTCACGTCAGAATTCTACCAAACCTTTAAAGAGGAATTAGTACCTATATTACTCAACCTGTTCCAAAATGTAGAAAAAGAAGGAAGACTACCCAACACGTTCTATGAAGCAAATATCACCCTGATCCCCAAACCAGGAAAAGACCCAACAAGAAAAGAAAATTATAGACCAATATCACTAATGAATATAGATGCAAAAATATTCAACAAGATCCTAACAAACAGAATCCAGCAACACATCAAACAAATTATACATCATGACCAAGTTGGTTTTATCCCAGGGTCTCAAGGCTGGTTCAATATACGTAAATCTATAAATGTAATTCAGCACATAAACAAATTAAAAAACAAAGACCATATGATTCTCTCAATTGATGCAGAAAAAGCTTTTGATAATATCCAGCATCCCTTCATGATCAGAACACTCAAAAAAATTGGTCTAGAAGGGACTTTTCTTAAACCGATAGAGGCTATCTACAGCAAACCCACAGCCAATATCATATTGAATGGAGTTAAATTGGAATCATTTCCACTCAGATCAGGAACCAGACAAGGCTGCCCATTGTCTCCATTGCTTTTCAACATTGTAATGGAAGTTTTAGCCACCGCAATTAGGGAAGAAAAGGCGATCAAGGGTATCCATATAGGGTCAGAAGAGATCAAACTCTCGCTCTTCGCAGATGATATGATTGTGTATCTGGAAAACACTAGGGACTCTACTACAAAACTCCTAGAAGTGATCAAGGAATACAGCAGCGTCTCAGGTTACAAAATCAACATTCATAAATCGGTAGCCTTTATATACACCAACAACAGTCAAATTGAAAAAGCAGTTAAGGACTCTATCCCATACACAGTAGTGCCAAAGAAGATGAAATATTTGGGAATTTACCTAACAAAAGACGTGAAAGATCTCTATAAAGAGAACTATGAAACTCTAAGAAAAGAAATAGCTGAAAATGTTAACAAATGGAAAAACATACCATGCTCATGGCTAGGAAGAATCAACATTATCAAAATGTCCATACTACCCAAAGCAATATATACTTTCAACGCACTTCCTATTAAAGCTCCACTGTCATATTTTAAAGATCTTGAAAAAACATTACTTCGTTTTATATGGAATCAGAAAAAACCTCGAATAGCCAAGACATTACTCAGAAATAAAAACAAAACAGGAGGAATCACACTACCAGACCTCAGACTTTACTACAAATCGATAGTGATCAAAGCAGCATGGTATTGGCACAAAAACAGAGAAGTAGATATCTGGAATAGAATAGAGAACCAAGAGATGAATCCAGCTACTTACCGCTATTTGATTTTTGACAAGCCAATTAAAAACATTCAGTGGGGAAAAGATTCCCTATTTAACAAATGGTGCTGGGTGAACTGGCTGGCAACCTGCAGAAGACTGAAATTAGACCCACACCTTTCACCATTAACTAAGATAGACTCTCATTGGATTAAAGATTTAAACTTAAGACATGAAACTATAAAAATACTAGAGGAGAATGCAGGGAAAACCCTTGAAGAAATTGGTCTGGGTGAGTATTTCATGAGGAGAACCCCCCGGGCAATTGAAGCAGCTTCAAAAATACACTACTGGGACTTGATCAAACTAAAAAGCTTCTGCACAGCTAAGAACACAGTAAGCAGAGCAAGCAGACAGCCCTCAGAATGGGAGAAGATATTTGCAGGGTATAACTCTGACAAAGGTTTAATAACCAGAATCCACAGAGAACTCAAACGCATCAGCAAGAAAAAAACAAGGGATCCCATCGCAGGCTGGGCAAGGGATTTGAAGAGAAACTTCTCTGAAGAAGACAGGCGCACGGCCTTCAGACATATGAAAAAATGCTCATCATCTTTAATCATCAGAGAAATGCAAATCAAAACTACTTTGAGATATCATCTAACTCCAATGAGACTAGCCTATATCACAAAATCTCAAGACCAGAGATGTTGGCGTGGATGCGGAGAAAAGGGAACACTTCTGCACTGCTGGTGGGAATGCAAATTAACACATTCCTTTTGGAGGGATATATGGAGAACACTCAGAGATCTAAAAATAGATCTGCCATTCAATCCTGTAATTCCTCTGCTGGGCATATACCCAGAAGACCAAAAATCACAACATAACAAAGATATTTGTACCAGAATGTTTATTGCAGCCCAATTCATAATTGCTAAGTCATGGAAAAAGCCGAAGTGCCCATCGATCCACGAATGGATTAATAAATTGTGGTATATGTATACCATGGAATACTATGCAGCCTTAAAGAAAGATGGAGACTTTACCTCTTTCATGTTTACATGGATGGAGCTGGAACATATTCTTCTTAGTAAAGTATTCCAAGAATGGAAGAAAAAATACCCAATGTACACAGCCCTACTATGAAACTAATTTGGGACTCTCACATGAAAGCTATAACCCAGCTACAACTTAACAATAGGGGGAAGTGGGAAAGGGGGGGGTGGGTAGAGGGAGAGGAATCGGTGGGATCACACCTGTGGTGCATATTACAGGGGTATTTGCGAAACTTGGTAAATGTAGAATATAAATGTTTTGGCACAGTAACTGAGATAACGCCGGAAAGGCTATGTTAACCACTGGGATAAAAATGTGTCAAATGGTTTATGAAGTGAGTGTATGATGCCCCATAATCATATCATTGTAGACACTTATGATTTAATAAAAAAATTAAAAAAAAAAAAAAAAAGAAAAATACAATAACTGAAATGAAAGGGGAAAATAACTCACTGGATGGACTTGCCTTGTATAATAGATATGAACCTTTTCATAACCATACAAAGAGCCAGTAAGCTAGATTATAAAATAATAGACATTATGAAATATAATCAACAGAAAAGAAAAAAGTTTTTAAAGTGTAAACAAACCCTCGAAAACTTAGGAGACAACAACAAAAGATGTAACGTTTGTGTTCTTGGAGTTGAAGTAGAACAGAAGGAACATGGTACTGTAAAAGCATTTGAAGAAATAATGGCTGAAAACTCCCCAAGAAGTTTAATTAAATAGAAACCCACAAGTCCACACTGCAAAGAAAGAAAAAAATGAGAAAGAAAGTGACAGAGGGAAAGAGAAAGGTTCATATTTATTATACAAGGCAAAATACCACATGTACAAAGAATGATTTTCAAAAATCAACAGGGAATGCTAAAACGAGTAGGAGAATATTTCTCTTTCCAATCCAATTTTTCTGTCATCCACATACTCCCCAGCCCTTATTTATTTAGGGCAGAAAAGTAGTTGGTAAATTACAATTTTTAAAAGAGAAAAATATAAATATGAACTCAACTGTTTTCTTTTTTTTTTTATTAAATCATAGCTGTGCACATTGATATCATGGGGCATCATTCACTAGCTTCACAGACCGTTTACCAAGTTTCACATATACCCTTGTAAGATGCACCACTGGTGTAATCCCACCAATCCCCTTCCCTCCACCCACCTCCTCCCTCCCTCCCCTCCCTTTCCCCCTTCCCCCTATTCTTAGGTTGTAACTGGGTTATAGCTTTCAGGTGAAAACCCTAAGTTAGTTTCATAGTAGGGCTGAGTACATTGGGTACTTTTTATTCCACTCTTGAGATACTTTACTAAGAAGAATATGTTCCAGCTCCATCCATGTAAACATGAAAGAGGTAAAGTCTCCATCTTTCTTTAAGGCTGCATAATATTCCATGGTGTACATATACCACAATTTATTAATCTATTCGTGGATCGATGGACACTTGGGCTTCTTCTATGACTTAGCAATTATGAATAGGGCTGCAGTAAACATTCTGGTACAAATATCTTTGTTATGATGTGATTTTTGGTCTTCTGGGTATATGCCCAGTAGAGGGATAAACTAATGTTTTCATTATCTATTTTAGGTTACATGAAATATAGTATTTTTGTTCAGGAATGTAAAGAGTTTAGTGATTGTTATTTGTGTATCTCTTCACAAAGGATTTTAAATTTCAATGCCAACTTCACAGTAGAGAAATCTGATAGCTATAACTTTAACGAAGTGAGTTTGCATCACTTGGCATAAACTTGCATCATCTGCCTTTTGATATGATGCATTAAGAATGTCACCACATCATGCCTTTGGCATTCCTACCAATAATGTATAACATGAATCTAAACACAAGAAAATATCACATAAATTCAGAGTTAGGACATTTTCCAAAAAACCCTAGCTTGTATCCTTGAAAAACACTTTATGGGGGCAAGACATGATTGCAAGAGGGACTTTACCTAACAATTGCAATCAGTGTAACCTGGCTTATTGTACCCTCAATGAATCCCCAACAATAAAAAAAAAAAAGAAAAATGTCTGGGTAAGAAAGGTGAACAAAGTTTGTAGATCTGTTTCAGCATAAAGAAGACAAGGAATATATGACAACTAAGTGGAATGTTTAATGCGGGATTGCATCTTAGACTGGGAAAAAATAAGACCATAAAGGATTTTACTGAGACAATTGATGGAATTTGAATTTCTACTATGGATGATATAATAATGTCGCATCATTGTTACATATTCTAATTCAATAAATATATTGTAGATTTTACTTGTACTTAGGAAATAATATGCTAAAGTATTTAGAGATAAAGAGGCTTAATGTCTTTTCAATTTACTCCCAAATCATTTACAGAACAAGTATATGTATGTGTTTATGTACATGTGTATGAAAAAAAAGTGTTTTTCTTTATAGAACAGCAAAAGTATCTCTCATGTCCAAATAGTTCTTAGATACAAATCAAAAAATGGGAAAAGAAGCTGAGTAGAAAGATTTGCATTTAGACAAGCTATTTACTAGCCTTTTGTTTTGAAGAAAGTAACTTCTTATAACTTCACTGTTTGCATGATGAAATAATCTGTAGGATTATTTTTAAAAAATGAATGAAATAAAGTATGTAAAATGGTCAAGCGCATTCTCTGTCATACTGATGAATAACACATTTAATTGAATTAGTTGTGTGGGGATACTCTGAAATGTTTCCCCTGTAGGGATGGGCAAGTGCCCTTTTGTAGTGCTTGGGCAAGTTTCCATCAGTCATGAACAAGGTTGCCTCTTACCTAGGGAAGGTTAATTTATTAACTAATTAAATACAAAATGGGTAGGGAAGAATGGATATTTCTAGTACTTCAAGAATGGGGTCATTTCTAGATAAGATGGAAGGTGGAAACATGCCTTTATCTGTTCCCTCTTAAAACAAATACACCTAAAATTAACCTAATTTTTTTTCCCTGAACTCCAAGAAGGCTCAAAAATTAGTGGCTCTATTATTCCTGGAAATGGAGATAAATATGTGGCTAATCTCAATAGAATTGTCTAAAAAATATATTCAAGAAGTTCAGCTCCAGATCCTCTCTTTTGTTCTGCAGTTAGACACAGTTGTCTATGCCTAACTGTGCAGAACAAAAGAACGCTGGGGGCTTTTCTGAAAAGGTAAAACAGAAGGTCTCCACATTGGAAGAAACCAAGAACAGATGAGGCTTGTTCAGTTGGCAAGGGAACTAAGTGAAAATGCTCATACTTAGATTTTGATGCTCACATCTTCCCTCATTCAGCTCCCAGAATTCTGGAAACCAATATGATATTCTATAGGGAAGAATGTGTCTGACTAGTTTATGGGCCATCACCTGGAGATATTAGCTTCAGAGGTTGCAAAAAAATCAGGGAATACCAATTGCTTTGCTATGAAACTCAAAACTGTCAATCTTTCTTCTTTAATCATTTTTTTGGTGTTCTAATCTTAAATGAGTAAGCAACATGGAGCAGAAAAATGATTGGGTTTAGCTAGGGTTGGTATTTCATTTGAAAAAAAAAAAGTTTTTCTTTATGGAAGAAAGAACAAGGCAGAAAATAATCTGTATGAAGAAGAACTTTCTGTGTTAGACCATGAAATTTCGATTACTCAGAATGGTAGCATATAAAGGAAATTGGTTAATTACAGCAAGATACAAATTTGGAGGAAGTAAATATGTTGAAAGAATTGAGTTTGTAGCCGGGCGTTGTGGTGGGCACCTGTAGTCCCAGCTACTCGGGAGGCTGAGGCAAGAGAATCGCTTAAGCCCAGGAGTTGAAGGTTGCTGTGAGCTGTGTGAGGCCACGGCACTCTACCCAGGGCCATAAAGTTAGACTCTGTCTCTACAAAAAAAAAAAAAAAAAAGAATTGAGTTTGAAAGACAGGGGGTGGTAACAGTAGAGGAGATCTTTAAAATTTTGGTTTGAGAAGTACACTTGGATATGGTGGGGCAGGACATGGCCATAGCCATGGTGAAATTGACTTAAATAAAAAAGGAGAAAATAGTGGCTACAGTAGATGAGGTCATGTTGCAAGTGACAGACTTTGAACTCAAGCTATCTTAAGCAAAATATGGGATATGTTCCTCATAATTGGGAATCCCACTCTAGTGATTATCTAATAAATGTCATTAAACTCAGGCACTCTCTCTTTCTTTATTCTTCTTTCCTCTATACTCTCTTTATTTCCTGGCAGCTGAATCACAATAAATATTTGTTCAAAGATTAGTTGGATAATATAAATTATATCAACCCTCTTCCCTTTCACTTCAAAATGCCTTTTCCTTATTCTCTATTGATTTTGTTTCTATTATTAATTAAAGGGTGTGTGTCCCACTTTTTCCCCAGGGTTTAGTTCTACCTGTGTCATTTTGTCCCAGAGGCTCTAGAACCACTTTCTATTAATTACTCTTTCACAATTTAGGCATCATCCTCTCTACTTATTTTTTCTTTGATTGATTGACACACAAAACATTGTATTTCCCTAAACTGAAAACAAAAACAACAAAAACCTCTCAAGATTGCTACCCCTTCATACTTCTATTCATTTTTTCTTTTTCTTTTTCCTTGCCAAAATTAAGGCTGTAATTACTGCTTTTTTCTATTTCATAATCAACCTTTCTCACATAGCCTCTTGTAATATAACTTCACATCACATTAGCTATGAAACTTTTTAGCTTTTTGTTGGAAATCAGTCATAATATTTGTCATATATATTCAGTGGCCAGGTCTG
Organism: Nycticebus coucang; assembly: GCF_027406575.1. Classification (NCBI taxonomy): domain Eukaryota; kingdom Metazoa; phylum Chordata; class Mammalia; order Primates; family Lorisidae; genus Nycticebus; species Nycticebus coucang. Next base: position 76,268,001 of record NC_069793.1, read on the forward strand.
ACATCAGTTTCCATCTTATTACCCATCTTATTACCCCGTCTTTCTTCAGCTCATTTCAAATCCCCTCTTTGATATTTTATTAAACCTACTTTAATTTTGACTCATCTATTTCTGTCAATGGCACTTTCAATTTCTTAGGAAACAAATACGAAAACCTCAGAGTCAAATGGCAAAAATCCTTTTGTCTCTCTCTCTCTCTGCCTCTTACTAACTGGTCACTAAATATTCTTTAGTTATTTATGTGTATCCTTTTCAGATACATACTATTCAGATAGTATTATCTTAAAAGAAGCTTCATTAATTACCAATCCCAAGGAAGGACTTCTGTTTTGTATAAAATAGCAAAGATCATAACTATACCAACCATCAGAAACAGGAATCCAAAAACTTCAATATTCTGCATACTGGGCTACCATTTAGATTTTCCATCTACTGGTTGTCTATTTCTCTAAGTCCAGTGGGACAAACTCACACATAACAAGTTATACAAGGCAGGTTTTTACTTTCATATAGGCATCAAGGGACAGAAGAATTTTCAGATCTGTTGTGAGCCTGTTTCCCAAGACTCAAGATAGCTGCCCAGGACATATGACCTACTTTGCACTATACCTAAGGGATCCTATAATGGAGCCTGTCTGGGGTCCTATACTTCAATGTGACATGACTTATTGGGCAAAGCTTTGAAAGATATCCAGATTCTAGGAGAGAGAGGAACAAAGCCTGGCTGTCCTGAGCAATTCTACTCTAAGTGTTAACATTCCCTAGGAGGGAAGGAATAAGGCCCAAGCTATTTCAGCAAGTTCCTCTCTATCTCAGGATATTGCATTCGTGGCAATTTCTACAGTTATTCTTGAGAAGTACAAGCAAAAATGGGGAAAGAACAAGATTCATTCCAGGCCACCTGGAGAACTGTCCTGCAGTATCAAGCTCTCCCAAAGCAACATTTTCCAATGTTGCACCCAAGAGAAAAACCTTTAGAGTCATATAGGTTGTTAGCATCAAGCTATGTAGTAAAGCTTGTATGTAGCATCAAGCTTTTACTACATAGCTTGATGGGGATGGCTGAGAAATCCATCCAATTGATGGATTTCTCAGCCATCCCCAATTCCTCTATTATTCTTAAAGGGCACCCTCACTAAGCTGGGGGCAGGAGGGTGAAATATACAGGAAATTCTCTATACTATTCATTTCTTCAAATTCTTAATCTATTATATAGTATAATTGGAATCCTATGGGTGAAACTCTCATGGAATATACTAGTTAATTATGGAGGGGGTATTTTAATTTTTGTTGATATTATCTTTATCATATGGAGGTACACATCATAATGTTTTTTGAAAAAAATTACATATTTAAAGTGTATTATGTGATATTTTGCTATATACAGTCACACAAATTAACAAAGCCACCATCTCACATGTTTATCCCTCCTTTTTTTACCAAGAGTACCTGATATTCTAACTATACCTCTCATGCTGTACATTAGATCTCTAAACTTATTCACCCTACATACTTAAAATTCTTTACCCTTTGAATTACATCTCTTTGTTCTTCCCACCTGAGGAGTGGCTGATGGATTAAAAATATATACAATTACATGCTAAGTATAAGAGACTCGTTAAATTTTAAGAATACACATAGGCCAAAAGTGAAGAAATGAAGATATTCCATGCAAATTGTAGTCAAAAGAGAGCAGGGGTATTTATATGTAGAAAAATAGACTTTAACTCAAAAAGTGTACACAGAGACAAAGATAGTCATTGTATAATGATAAAGAAGTCAATTTATCAAAAGATATATGTATAATAATTGTAAATATATATGCACCCAATATTAGAGTACTTAAATATTAATATATAAAGCAAAGATTAATATCTCTAAAGGGGGAAATAAACAGCAATAAAATAATGGTAAAAGACTTCAGTATATTCCTCTTTTAACAATGGATAGATCATTCAGACAAACAATCATTAACAACACATTTAAATTTAACTATACTTTAGACTATATAGACATAACAGGAATATGTAGTACATTCCAACTAATAGTGGCTGAATATACATCCATCTCAAGTATGCATAAAACATTCTATAGAATAGGCTCAGTACCCATAGCACAGTCCCATAAACCCAGGCTGACAGGTTCAAACCCAACCCCGCCAGCTAAGCAACAATGACAACTGCAAGAGAAAAATGGCTGTTGTGGCAGGCACCTGTAGTCCCAGCTACTCGGGAGGCTGAGGCAAGAGAATTGCTAAAGTCCAAGAGTTTGAGGTTGCTATGAGCTGTGACACCATGGCACTCTACTGAGGGCGACATAATGAAATTGCCTCAAAAAAAAAAAAAATTCTATAGAATAGAACATATATTATGATACAAAGCAAGAATTTACAAATTTAAAAAGCGAGAACCATATCAAGAATCTTTCTCTAACCACCATGTTTGAAACTAGAAATCAATAAAAGAGGAAAACTGGACAATTCACAAAATATATGGAAATTAAACAACTCATTCCAGAACAACCAATGAGCCAAATAAAAAGATCAGCAGGGAAATTTAATGTTGATGCTAACAAAAGTAGAAACACAATCTACCTTATCAAAGCAGTTATAAGAAGGAAGAGTGTATCCTTGAACACCTGTTTTCAAAAAAGAAAAAGATCTCAAATAAAGAAACCGAACACTATGTCTCAAGTAACCAGAACAAGAAGAACAAACTAAACTGAAAATTAGCAAAAGTAAGGAAATAATAAAGATTGTAACATAAATAATTCAAACAGAGAAGAGAAAATATACCAAAAATAAACAAAACTAAGATCTGGTTTATAGAGAAATTAACAAAAAGTACAAAACTTAATTCAGACTAAGGAAAAGTGAGAAAACTCAATCAAGCATCCCATGTCCTAAAAACTAAGTTGAACAACTTTAACAAAGTTGAAGCCAGCTTTCCACAGAGGCTCCCATCCAGAAGGAGAGTTAAAGGACAAAAACTTAGCAAGTAACCTGGTGGATTAGAGCTGTTGCACCAAGAGAGAAGGTTGAATAATGCACATCAACCCTGCTGAGGCAAGCTGCGACCCGGAGGGTACAAACAAAAGGTACAAAATCCATCACCAAGCAGACAGGAGTCCCCTCCCCCATGAGAATGTCTCCAATAAGAGGAGTTCAAAAGTCCTCCCATTATATCCCATGGAGAGACCCTCTAAAAACTGGAACTACTTCCCCTACTAGGGTGCCATGGCGCTCTTCTGCCAGGCATAAAACTATATAAAACTATATATATTCTCTACCTGCAATTCTGAGCCCCCAGCACTCCCCTTCACCCTCACTCTGAGGTCTGGAGAACTGTACCCCAGTAGTCCAGATTCTTGGGTATTATCTCAAGAGGTGCGTACAGGGCATGGACTGCTGCTGGCCAGCACTGATTCTGCAGCATGGGTTGAGGAGAGGATGGTTGGCTGAGAGGGAACCATAGGGGAGCGGCAGTGCCCCGAGGCACACAGCAGCAGCTGTCTTTGGCAACAATAGGATTCACCCCTGGATATTGCAGAGTCACACCTCCTGTCTCTCTGGGCAACCAGAGAGGCATCTATGGAAGAATGGCATCTGTAGTAGAAAAGATCTGTGATGGAAATGCAGGCCCCATGAATAAAGGGTTTGCCTGAGGCAGTACTGGCCTGGGTGGAGCGCGGGGACTAGAAAACACACACCCAGAGCTGGCAGATTCACAGGGCAGGGCTGACCCAGAGGACCTAAGGTGCACCCAGCCCTCAGGGATCATCAGCCTAGACAAAAGGGAGCAAGAGGCTAGAACTGACAGCTAACCATGTTATGAATACAAACTACTGGGCAGCAACAAAGACAGGGCCTGAGACACAGGTTCTATGAACTCAAAACAGCTTCTCTTCTGCAGGGGAATTTAGCTGGGACAGAAACAAACTCTGCAAGGTTGTTCTGTTCTGTCAGTAACATTAATCAGGGGCAGGGATAGAACTGAGTGAACAGCCCCAGCCTCCATCAAGCACTGGAGGTTGTCAGGCCTCACCTCCCCCTTCCAGATAGTGGCAGAGAGCAGAGGGCTGGCTGAAGAGACATAGATCTCCCTGTGATTCAGCCATGTGCAACCTCCTGGACTATCTGCTCATTTGAGGCAACTGGGTCACAGCCCTGCGGGGTTATCAGTGACAGAGTGTGACAGAGGTGCAAGGTGGGGAAGGAGGCATCAACCTTCCCAGACTAATCTATTTGCTGAGTGGGTCCTCCTAACAGCACAGAGCACCGGAGCAAGTCATATTTGAGTTGAGTTGTCAGCAGACCCCAGCAATCTAGTTGCCAGAGACTTTTTAAACTCTCCCAACTGAGACAGGTGCTGAATGAGACAATTGATTTGGACTTCGTGAACTGGGCCAATCGCCCAAGGACTATCCAAGTGATACTCTGTGTGTGGGGTTGTAGCAAGGTTTGATTTTCCCTTTCCAATTGTTCCCTGTGTGTGTGGGGGGGGTGACTTAATTGCTAGTATTTCTCCAGAGCTGAGACTTCAACCCAGAGTAACTGATTCACTAGGGTTGGACAGAGACCAGCTAAAAATAAGACAGAGCCACTTAGCCCAACCACACCAAGCAGGTCCCCAATTTCTCAGGCCATAGCACTGTATGGATCCTAGGCAAAGCACCAGGGAAAAAGGTACAAACACCAGTCCCAGCTTTGGGGAAAAGGGCTGGTTAGTCACTACTTCTAGAGCCCCGAACCCAACTTTACTTTATCTGCTCATCTAGTCAAATGGTGTAAAATAATCATGGGGCAAAATCACGGAAAAACTCCGGTAACATGAATAAACAGAGTATATCAACTCCCCCAAGGAAAGATATAGCAAATGTAACTGAAGATCCCATTCATAAACAGATGGCCAAGATGTCAGAAATCGAGTTCTGAGTTTGCATTGCAAACAAGATTAACAGAATGGAGGAAAAGAGGGACTTAGAAATTCGAGGAGAAATTCAAAAGTTGTCTCAGGAATTCAACATATTTAAAGACAAGATCACCAAAGAATTTGACACATAGAAGTAAGAATTTGCAGCCCTCAAAGATCTGAAAAATACAATAGAATCTGTCAGTAACATAGTGGAGCAAGCAGAAGAAAGGATTTCTGACATTAAAGACAAACCTTTTGAACGCTGCCAAACTCTCAAAGAGAAAGAGAAATGGAGAGCAAAAATGGATCATTCTCTCACAGGGCTCTGGGATAATTCGAAGTAATATCCGCCTCATTGGAATCTCTGAAAGTGACAAAGTAGCTTCGCAAGGCATAGAGCCCCTTCTCCATGAAATTATGAAAGAGAATTTTCCAGACAGGCCAAGAGATTCTGAAATTCAGATAGCAGACAGTTTCAAAACCCCAAAACAACTCAACCCGAATAAGACATCCCCCAGACACATCATAATTAACTTTACTAAAGTTAATATGAAGGAGAAAATTCTGAAAACAGCCAGACGTAAGAAAATCATAACCTACAAAGGGAAGAACATTAGAATGACTGCAAATCTCTCTGCTGAAACCTTTCAAGCTAAAAGAGGGAGGTCATCAAATTTTAATATCCTAAAACAAAATAACTTTCAACCCAGGATCCCATATCCAGCTAAACTGAGTTTCATTTATGATGGAGAAATTAAATACTTTAATGACATTCACATGTTGAAGACATTTGCCATAACCAAACCAGCTCTTAAGGATATTCTCAGACCTATCCTCCATAATGACCAGCTCAATCCTCTACCACAAAAGTAAACTCACTCAGAAACATTTGATCAAACTCCAACTTCCACAGTGGTGACAGGATTAAAAATGTCCACTGGACTTTCAAAAAACTCAATACCCAAAATTTTACCAGGCTTATAAATATTCTCCATTAATGTGAATGGCTTGAACTGTCCTCTAAAGAGGAACAGGTTGGTTGACCTGATACAAAAACTCAGGCCAGATATCTGCTGCATACAAGAATCTCATCTTACCTTAAAAGATAAATATAGACTCAGGGCAAAAGGATGGTCGTCCATATTTCAGGCAAATGGAAATCAGAAAAAAGCAGGTGTTGCAATTCTATTTGCAGATACAATAGGCTTTAACACAACAAAAGTAAGGAAGGATAAGGATGCTCACTTCATAATTCTTAAGGGTAATACTCAATATAATGAGATTTCAATTATTAATATTTATGCACCCAACCAGAATACACCTCAATTTATAAGAGAAACTCGAACAGACATGAGTAACTTGATTTCCTCCAGCCCCACAATAGTCGGAGATTTTAACACTCCTTTGGCAGTGTTGTATTGATCCTCCAATAAGAAGCTAAGCATGGGTGGCACCTGTGGCTCAAAGGGGTAGGGCGCCAGCCCCATATGCTAGAGGTTGTGGGTTCAAACCCAGCCCCGGCCGAAAACTGCAAAAAAAAAAAAAGAAGAAGAAGCTGAGCAAACAAATTTTAGATTTAACCTAACCATCCAACATTTGAAATTAACAGACATTTACAGAACATTTCATCCCAACAAAACTGAATACACATACTTCTCATCAGCCCATGGAACATACTCCAAAATAGATCACATCTTAGGTCACAAGTCTAAACTCAGTAAATTTAAAGAAATAGAAATTATTCCTTGCACCTTCGTGGACTACCATGGAATAAAAGTTGAACTCAGTAACAACAGGAATATGCATACTCATACAAAAACATGGAAGTTAAATAACATTATGCTGAATGATACCTAGATCATAGATGAGATTAAGAAGGAAATTACCAAATTTTTGGAACAAAATGACAATGAAGACACGAATTATCAGAACCTCTGGGATATGCAAAGACAGTCCTAGAGGGAAATTTATAGCATTGCAAGCCTTCCTCAAGAGAACAGAAAGAGAGAAAGTTAACAACCTAATGGGACATCTCAAGCAACTGGAAAAGGAAGAACATTTCAACCCCAAACCCAGTAGAAGAAAAGAAATAACCAAAATTAGAGCAGAATTAAAGGAATTCAAAGCAAAAGAATTATACAACAGACCAATAAATCAAAAAGTTGGTTTTTTGAAAAGATCAATGAAATAGATAAACCTTTGGCTAACCTAACCAAGAAATAAAGAGTAAAATCTTCAATTTCATCAATCAGAAATGACAAAGATGAAATAACTACAGACTCCTCAGAAATTCAAAAAATACTTAATGAATATTACAAGAAACTTTATTCTCAGAAATATGAAAACCTGAAGGAAATTGACCAATACTTGGAAGCACGTCACCTTCCAAGACTTAGCCAGAAGCAAGTGGAAATGTTCAACAGGCCTATATCAAGTTCTGAGATAGCATCAACCATACAAAATCTCCCTAAAAAGAAAAGCCCGGGACCAGATGGTTTCACGTCAGAATTCTAGCACACCTTTAAAGAGGAACTAGTACCTACATTACTCAACCTGTTCCAAAATATAGAAAAAGAAGGAATACTACCCAACACGTTCTATGAAGCAAACATCACACTGATCCCCAAATCAGGAAAAGACCCAACAAAAAAGAAAATAATAGACCAATATCACTAATGAATATAGATGCAAAAATATTCAGCCAGATCCTAACAAACAGAATCCAGCAACATGTCAAACAAATTATACATCATGACCAAGTCAGTTTTATCCCAGGGTCTCAAGGTTGCTTCAATATACGTAAATCCATAAGTATAATTCAGCACATAAACAAATTAAAAAACAAAGACCATATGATTCTCTCAATTGATGCAGAAAAAGCTTTTGATAGTATCCAGCATCCCTTCATGATCAGAACACTTAAGAAAATTGGTATAGAAGGGACATTTCTTAAACTGATAGAGGCCATCTACAGTAAAACCACAGCCAATATCCTATTGAATGGTGTTAGATTGAAATCATTTCCACTCAGGTCAGGAACCAGGCAAGGTTGCCCATGGTCTCCACTGCTCTTTAACATTGTAATGGAAGATTTAGCCATCGCAATTAGGGGGGAAAAGGCGATCAAGGGTATCCATATAGGGTCAGAAGAGATCAAACTTTCACTCTTCGCAGATGATATGATTGTATATCTGGAAAACGCCAGGGATTCTACTACAAAATTCTTAGAAGTGATGAAAATACAGCAGCATCTCAGGTTACAAAATCAACATTCATAAATTGGTAGCCTTTATATATACCAACAATAGTCAAGCTGAAAAAAACAGTTAAGGACTCTATTCCGTTCACAGTATGCCAAAGAATTTGAAATATTTGGGAGTTTATCTAACAAAGGGCATGAGAAATCCCTATAAAGGGAACTATGAAACTCTAAGAAAAGAAAAAGCTGAAAATGTTAAGAAATGGAAAAACATACCATGCTCATGGCTGGGAAGAATCAACATTGTTAAAACGTCCATACCACCCAAAGCAATATACAATTTTAATGTAATCCCTATTAAAGCTCCCCTGTCACACTTTAAAGATCTTGAAAAAATAATACTTCATTTTATATGGAATTAGAAAAAAACCTCGAATAGCCAAGACATTTCAGAAATAAAAACAAAGCAGGAGGAATCATGCTACCAGACCTCAGACTATACTATAAATCAATAGTGATCAAAACAGCATTGTACTGGCACAAAAACAGAGAGGTAGATGTATGGAACAGAATAGAGAACCAAGAGATGAACCCAGCTACTTATTGTTATTTGATCTTTCACAAGCCAATTAAAAACATTCAGGGGGGAAAAGATTCCCTATTTAACAAATGTTGCTGTGTGAACTGGCTGGCGACCTGTAGAAGACTAAATCTGGACCCTCACCTTTTACCATAAACTAAGATAGACTCTCACTGGATTAAAGATTTAAACTTAAGACATGAAACTATGAAAATATTAGTAGAGAGTGCAGGGAAAACTCTTGAAGAAATTGGTCTGGGTGAATATTTTATGAGGGGGACCCCCAGGCAATTGAAGCAGCTTCAAAAATACACTACTGGGACCTGATCAAACTAAAAAGCTTCTGCCTAGCCAAGAATATAATAAGCAGATAGCCCTCAGAATGGGAGAAAATATTTGCAGGCTATACCTCCAACAAAGGTTAATAACTAGAATCCACAGAGAACTCAAAAGTATTAGCAAGAAAAGAACAAGTGATCCCATCTCAGGCTGGGCAAGGGACTTGAAGAGAAACTTCTCTGAAGAAGATAGGCACATGGCCTACAGATATATGAAAAAATGCTCATCATCCTTAATCATCAGAGAAATGCAAATCAAAACTACTTTGAGATATCATCTAACTCCAGTAAGATTAGCCCATATCACAAAAGCCCAAGACCAGAGATGATGACGTGGATGTGGAGTAAAGGAACATGTTTGGAGAACACTTAGAGATCTAAAAATAGATCTGCCATTCAATCCTGTAATCCCTCTACTGGGCATATACCCAGAAGAACAAAAATCAAATCATAACAAAGATATTTGTATCAGAATATTTATTGCAGCCCTATTCATAATTGCTAAGTCATGGAAAAAGCCCAAGTGCCCATCCATCCACGAATGGATTAATAAATTGTGGTATATGTGCACCATGGAATATTATGCAGTCTTAAACAAAGATGGAGACTTTACCTCGTTCATGTTTACATGGATAGAGCTGGAACATATTCTTCTTAGTAAAGTCTCTCAAGAATGGAAGAAAAAGTATCCAATGTACTCAGCCCTACTATGAACTAATTTATGGCTTTCATATGAAAGTTATAACCCAGTTATAACCTAAGAATATGGGGAAGGTGGAGAGGAAGGGGAGGGGGGAGGATGGGTGGAGAGAGGGTGATTGGTGGGATCACATCTACAGTGCATCTTACAAGGATACATGTGAAACTTAGTAAATGTAGAATATAAATGTCTTGACACAATAAATAAGAAAATGCCAGGAAGGCTATGTTAACCAGTGTGATGAAAATATGTCAAATGGTATTTAAAACCAGTATATGGTGCCCCATGATCGCATTAATATACACAGCTATGATTTCATAATTATTAAAAAAGGAAAAAAAACTAAGTTGAAACTTGTAAATTGACAACAACATGCATAGTTCAGGGGAAAAGTCAATTAAATTCAGTAATAGAGGAGGATGGGAAAGGGGTTTGGTAAGTTCCCAGCTAACAGATACAATGTAAGGACAAGTGGCATATTTCCTGGGTGGAGGTCATAACCACAGCAGGACTTTTTTTTTCTTTTTTTTTGCAAACACAAACAATGTTACCAAATCATATGTACACTCATAATAATTTGAAAATTTTTTAAAAGGAAAAAAACGTAAGTCATAAAGTGAGAAAATTGCAATAAACACCTCAAAAATAAAAAATATCACAAGAGCTTATTATGAGCAATTATATGTCAATAAATTGGATAACTTAGCAGAAATGGATACTTTCCTGGAAACATTTATCTATTAAAATTGAATCAGGATGGAATGGAAAGCCTGGACAGATCAGTAACAAATAAGGAGACTGGAGCAGTAATTAAAAATCTCCCAACGGTGCAAGATGGTAGAATAGGTCTCTCCAGAACTTGTCTCCCCACAGAAACATCAATTCCAACAACTGTTCCTACATAAAAATACCTTAATAAGATCTAAGGAAACCAGGTGAGAGATCACTGTGCCTATAGTTAGCAAAGAAATAAGAAAAGACACTTCGCACAGGGTAAGAAGGATAGCTTTACATGACTTGCCTTACCCTTTCGCCAACCCCCAGACAGCACAGCATAAGAGAGATACCCTCTGCTTGGGGAAAGGAGAGAGAGGTGAGTGTAAGACTTGCCTCAGAACCCCAAAACTGGCCATCCACGTAAATCTCAGCACCTAATAGGCCTCCACAGCTATAAACTACATACAGCTTTAAACTGTATGATATCTTTAAACTGAACCTCCAGATCCACCTTGGTGCCCCAGGCTTCAGGCCAGCCCCAGGAGCCTCAGGATCCAGACTGCTCCCAGCACACAGCTGGCTCCCAGGGCCACAGGGCTCAAGCCCACCACTGCAATAGGCTGGTTCACACACTTCTGGCCATCAGTGTCCAGTTGCTCTGTATCCAAACTCTTTCTTGATTTAAACTGTAGCTTAAATTATGTTGTTTTTCTCTAGTGAACTCCAGTACATTCCAGATTCAATTAAAAAAGAAAAGAAAAAGAAAAAACTCCACTGTCCTTTATATTTTTTTATTCCATGATCTGAAAGTGATGTGTTCTTTCTTATGTGATTCTTTGTATTTTTACTAATATTTAGAAAGGATACCAGCACTACATCTTTTGAATCATTTGACTCTGATTTTTGCTGAGACAGTAAGTTGCTCTTAAATCTTCCATTAAAAAAAAAGTCTTCTCTCCGGCAGAATTTATTTTCTTTCTCATATGCCCAGGTACTTCTTTGAAATACTCCTCACTTTATCTACTTGAGTTTTCCTAGTTAATAACACCATGCTTAATGTTTTTTAAATGACTCAAAGGTTTTCTAATATAATTGAGTTTATAAGATGTAGAAATATGTGGATCCAGTGGTAGATGTATAAATTGACCTAATTTGCAACTCCTTTATGTATGTACATCTTTTACAGGTGACTTCACAACTTCTCCTTCCAAAGACGGTATTAATTTCTTTATCCTTTGAACTTGAATAGGCTTGTAGCTTGTTCTAACCAGTGGAATTTTTCAGAAATGGTATTACACCAGTGTCCAGGCACTGTGAGCCATGTTTTTACACTCTCCCTGAAAATCCTGCTCTTCCACCAAGTAAGCAAGTCCAGATTTACCTGCTACAGAATGAGAGATGGTGGTACAATCACCATCATGGCTTCAGAGAACATAAAGCCATCCATCTGACACGTGAGGGAGGCTATCGTAGATCACTGAGCCACCAGTCAGCTCACCAATAAGCAGCAGTTGACTGTAAATAAAAAAATATTGAACCTTGCTAAGACCAGAAGAGCCCAAATCAGCAGAGGTCAGGCTCAACTGCGAAATCATAGAATCATGAGTTAAATAAATCTTTGTTGATTTAAGACGCTAAATTTTGGTTGATGTAACAATGTTCAAATAACCCACAGAAAGGCAGGAAAAAAAGAAAGCAGAAGAAGCAAAAATGAAGACAACAAACAAGAAAAATAAAATAAAATGGATATAAGGTTTAACCTATCAATAATTTTACTAAATATAAATGGACAACACCAATTAAAAAAGAGAGTTTGGCAAAACAGATTTTAAAACATGATCCAAGTATATGCTTCCCTAAGAAACTCACTTAAAATACAGTAATTTAGGCTTCATACAGTTTCCTGCTATGTTGACTGCTAAATAACATATTTGGGATAATTAGGTCTTCTTGGTGGATTGGCCCTTTTATCATTGTATAATGGGTTCCATCTCTGGTAATTTTCTTTCTTTTGAAGTTTACTTTGCCTGATTTTAATATAGCCATTTCTGTTTTCCTTTGATTAATGTTTACTTGATATATTATTTTTCATGCACTACTTTCAAATGAAAAATAAATAAAACATGATAAAGCTAAAAGCAAATCCATCATTATAGTTGGGCACTTTAACACTCTTTCCAAATAAATGTTAGAATAACTAGACAGAAAATCATCAAGGCTCTGGAAAATCTTAGTAATGCCATCAGCCAACAGGATCTAATCAATATTTTCATAACACAGCAACTAACAGCAGAATATACCTTCTTTTAAAGTTCCCATGGATTATGTAAGAAGATATACTATATATTGACTACAAAACAATCCTCTAAAAATTTTAAAGTACAAATATTGTGATATCTAATTGCAATTGAATCAAGCTAGAAATCAATGAGAGTAAGATAGTAAGAAAATATACAAGCAGAAACTAATAAACACGCTTTTAAATAAATTATGAGCAAAGGATGAAATCTCAGGGGGGATTTAAAAGTACATTAAACTGAACAAAAATGAAAATACAACATATCAAATTGTATGAAACACAAGTAAAGCATTACTAGCAGGGAAATTTACAGTTCTGAAATATACATTAGAAAAGAAGAAGCCTCTCCAATCAATAACCTAAGCTCTCACCTGAACAATAAGAAGAGTAAGTAAACCTATAAAAAATACAAGGAAGTAAATAATGATGACAAAGGTAGAAATAAATAATAGTGAAACAAAAAACAATAAAGATCAATAAAGATCTGGTTTTTCTAAATGATCAATAAACATGATATGCCTGTAGCAAAACTAACAAAGTAAAAAAAGACAAATGATGACAATTACTGACATCATGAGTGAAACAGAGAAAAACATTACTGACACTATAGCCTTCAAAATAATATGAAGATGATATTAGGAACAACTCTATACACATCAATCTGACAAATATGAAGAACTGGATCAATTTCTCAAAATAAACAAACTGCTACAACCATTCCAATATGAATTGAATGATTTAAATATCCTATACTTATAAAATAAATTGAATCAATAGTTTTAAAACACCCCAAAATGAAATATCCAGGCCCAGATGTTTCCAGTGAATATTTCTAAAACACATTTTTATTTTTTTTTGTAGAGACAGAGTCTCACTTTACTGCCTTCAGTAGAGTGCCCTGATGTCACAGGATTCACAGCAACCTCTAGCTCTTGGGCTTCCGCGATTCTCCTGCCTCAGCCTCCCGAGCAGCTGGGATTACAGGCGCCTGCCACAACACCCGGCTATTTTTTGGTTGCAGTTCAGCCAGGGCTGGGTTTGAACCCACCACCCTCGGTATATGGTGCCGGTGCCCTACTCACTGAGCACACATTTTTATTAAAACAATTACCATCAGCTCTATACAATCTCTTCCAGAAAACAAAAAGTGAGAGAACATTTTCCAATTCAACTTACAATACTGGTTTTACTCTGATCCCAAAACTGGACAAAAACAGTATTAGAAAAAGAAGCTGTAGGCAAATATTCCTCATGAATATATGCTCAGTCACTTTTAAATATTAGGAAATAGAATTCAACAGTACCTAAAAAGAACTATGCCCTATGACAACCTACACCATTCTAGTTAGTGAAATAAGACAATGAGGAAAATAAAAGGCATACACATCTTAAGGAAAGACATACAACTGCACTTATTTGCAGATAACTTATTTACTTCAGGAAAGCAGTGATTTGCAAATCAATCCCTATAACACAACATATTAACAGCAAAAGAAACCATGTCAATCAATGCAGAAAAAGCTTCTGACAAATTTCCACATTCATTCATGTTGAAAAATCTCAGAACAGCTGGGTCTTAGAGATAAATTCTTCAACTTGAATAAGAGTATCTGCAAAAACACCTACAGCTACAATTATACTTAATGGTGAAAGACTGAATAGATGGAAGACTGTTAGATGGAAGCATAGCAAGTATATCCATACTCATCACTTTTATTCAACATATTGCTGGAAATTCTAGCCAGTGCAATAGGCAAGAAAAGAGAAATAAAAAGCACACAGATTGGAAAGAAATAGGTAAAACTGTCCTTATTTCAATACAATTGTCTCCATAAAGGATCCCTGGGAATCTACAAGAAAATCTCCTAGAACTAGAAACTGAGTACAGAAAATTCACTAGATAAAAGACACAAGTTAAAAATATCAACCTTATTTCTATACAATGGCAATGAACGCATGAGTCCCAAAAATTTAAATGCAATACCATTTACAAACACTCAAAAATGGAGTTCCAAGATGTCAATCTATGAAATATGTAGCACTTGTATGGTAAAAACTATACAACATTGTTCAGACACAGAGGCTTAATGCCTGAAATGCTAGCATTCTGGAAGGCGGAGAAGAGTGCATCACTTGAGGTCAGGAGTTCCAAACCAGCCTGAGCAAAAGTAAGACCTTGTCTCTACCAAAAATAGAAAAAAATATATATATCTGGGCATAGTGGCACAAGCCTTTAGTTCCAGCTACTAAGGAGGTTGAGGCAAAAGGATCACTTGACCACAGAAGTTCGAATTTGCAGTGATCTAAGACACCACCACTGCACTCTAGCTGGTGCAACAAAGTTAGACTGTCTCAGAAAAATAACTCAACATAACCCTGATAAAAGAAAGTAAAGATCCAAATGAATAAAGAGGAAAACCATGTTCAGGGATTGAAAGGTCCAACTCAGTAGTGATGTCAATCTTCCCCAGGTTGTCATATAGGTTTAAAGCAATTGCTATCAAAGCGTCAGCAGTTTTTGTAATTATAGATAAGATTATTCTAAAAATTATGTGGACAGGCAAAGGAACTGTAATATCTAAAATAATTTTGAAAGGGTAGAATAAAATGTAAGGAATAAGTCTACTAAATTTCAAGACTTTCTCTAAAGCTACTGTATTCAAGACTGTGTGGTATTGTCAGAAGTATAGAAACATAAATCAAAGGAACAGATAGGAAAACCAGATATAGGTCCACATAAATGTTCCCACCTGATTTTCTACAAAAGAAATTTAATGGAGAAAAGGGTAGACTTTTCAACAAATAATGCTGGAGTAATTAGACCCTATAGGGAGTGGGGAAATAAAAGAATTGTGACCTAAGTCTCATATGTTATGTAATAATTAACTCAAAATGGATCATGGTCTTAAGTATAAAACGTAAAACTCTAAATCATTGTTTTAGAAAAAAATCATAAGAGGGCTGGGTACAATAGGTCATGCCTTTAATCCCAGCACTTTGGGAGGCTGAGACTGGAGGATCGTGTGAGGCCAGAAGTTTGAAATCAGCCTGGACAACATAGCAAGAGTCGGACCCTATAAAAAATTTAAAAAATTATCTGAGCATGATAGAACATGCCTGTAATTCAAATTTCTCAGGAGGCTGAGGCAGGTAAATCACTTAAGCCCAGGAGTTTGAACTTGTAGTGAGTGCTGATCATACCACTGAACTCTAGCCTGAGTAACAGAGTGAGATGCTATGTCTAAAAAAATAGAAAAGAAAAATGATAGGGAGGCTGGGCGTGGTGGCTCATGCCTATAATCCTAGCACTCTGGGAGGCCAACGTGGGTAGATTGCTTGAGCTCACGAGTTTAAGACTGGCCTGAGCAAAAGCAAGATCCCATCTCTACTAAAAATAGATAAACTGAGGCAAGAGGATAGCTTGAACCCAAGAGTTGGAGGTTGCTGTGAGCTATGATGCCACAGCATGCTACCCAGGGCAACAGCTTGAGACTCTGTCTAAAAAAAAAAAAAAAGAGAGAGAGAAAAGAAAAGAAGAGAGGAGAGGCAACACCTGTGGCTCAAGGGAGTAGGGCGTTGGCCCCACGTGCTGGAGGTGGCAGGTTCAAACCTAGCCCCGTCCAAAAACTACAAATGACAATTAAGGTTATGGGGGGGGGAGGAAAAGCAGAGAGAGGGAAGGAGGGAGGGGGGCGAGGCCTTGGTGTGTGCCACACCTTCTGGGGGCTAGACATGATTGCAAGAGGGACTTTACCTAACAAATGCAATCATTGTAACCTGGCTTATTGTACCCTCGATGAATCCCCAACAATAAAAAAAAAAATAAATAAATAAATAAAAAATAAAAAATCAATGAGTGCATTGATCTTTGGCTGTTTTTTCACTGATAGACCTCAGCTGCCCATACAGGGTCTTAAAGGTAGTGGGAATTCAATAAATCATTGTTGAATAAATGAATTATGAATACGATCATTTCTCTTTTATTTTCCAAATTAATCACTAATTTCTTCCTGGTCTAGTATCAGAAGGTCTAGTAATTCACCACTGAGTGTATTTCCTACCAGACTCCCCAGGAACTCAGGAAGGTAGCCCTGATTCCAAAGATCAGGTGGAAAATGAATGGAAGTGAGGTCATTCCTGTCCACCTCTACAGTCCTTCAATTGTGTACTGCAGTACTGCAACCCAGGACTTCAATCAGTCCCTGCAACTGGAAAGCCCTCATTAATCCACTTCCTATCCACACAGTGGTTCTAAAATCACACTCTCCTTCACATTCTCATCCTCAGAAATTTCTCTGTAAACTCAGCAACTTGCCACTTTCCAATCGCCATAGAGGCCAGGATGGGAGCTGCTGCAATTATAAGCAGCAGGACATGCAAAACCAAGGCCTATCCCACACACCCTTACACTCTTGTATTTAGCCCTATTCACTTGCTCAAACTCCCTGTTAATTCAGTATTATTGTGCTACACAAGGCATAGTTACCTTCCTTGTCGCTGAATCTAAAGGCAAACAATTTGGTCCACACTGAGCAATTTTCATTTCAGAAAATGTAAAAAGTAGTACCTGAGTCTTGATCTGATCTCTCTGGAAATCCTTACAAATAGCCTACTCTTTCCCCAGTGACCAGCTCTATACACCAAAAAGTGATTAAATTTTTGTTCAGCAACTCAGAGAAAGTAAAGACCATGTTTCTCTCTTCTCTGCAGGTTAATGAGAGCCTCCCAAATCTACCTAACTGAAGCCAAGAACCCTAGAGATTCTCTTTAGACCAAATAAAACCAAGTGTAATCTAATGACTGTGAGTGTCCATACCCTAAAATGTTAGCCAAAATGACAAAGGTTGGGATAATAGAGTGAGGGAAAAACCCCAACAATCAGCTACTAAAATAAAATAATAAAACAAAACAAAATAAAAACATAAATATCCCTGATTTGTACCACTTATCAATTTCAATGGTAATTGAACTCAATGGTGCAAATACTCCCATCGCAGCTTGCCAATATGACATTGTGATAGCAGAATTGGGAAGAAACACAGTCAGCTCTCCTCTCAGATGAATGCTAATTTCAGTACACTTCTGAAGGAATGAGTAATGCAGAGAGAAGGAATGCAGGTAGCCTCTCTAAAAAATTACCAATAATATATTGGGATATTATAACTTCATGGTGGACGTTATAAAGGCACCCCAATAGTTTATATGCAGTAAGAGGTTTATACTATCCTAACGTATAAAGGAATAGATTCCTTTATAAAGAGAAAAAGTCAGGTAGTCCACGTTACTTTTACAAAATTTTTACAATTTCAAAATATCTTGCAAAATGATGAATAACATGCCTTTGCTTCCAACATTAAACTTTTTGGTTTTTATTGCCTTTTCAAATAAATTGAGCACAATATGCAAGAAAAAATTTTTATTTGTATTTAATATTAACCTCTATTATAAATAATTAAATTTATATTTAACAATAAAAAAGAATATTTGCCTCATAATTTGGCAAATACATGCATGATACCTTAAAATGGATATCTTATAAATTTTAAATCTATTGTTTTACTTTCTTTTGCCTCTATGACTTTCATACAAGTTGCTAGGAAGGCATTATACACAAAAATAGGAGACTGCCTATATTAGAAGGCAAAGACAAGCTAGCAGTGGGAGCAGTCTTCACATTGCAGATGGCTACAAGCACATAGCTAAATACAGGCATACACCTGATATTTAAGAGAATACTCTAGTTTCTAAATTGGATGGATAAAAGAAAAAGAAAAGAAAGCCAAAGAAACTAGCATTTTTTTATTTTAAAAATGTCTTGGCTAGTATAACTTCTATGGAAAATTATATGGAGATATTGCAAAGAACTTAAAGTGGGCCTACCGTATGATCCAGCAATCACACTGCTGAGTATCTAGCCAGAGAGGGGAAAAGGGCATTTTATAAAAAGGACACCTACATGCAAATGTTTATAGCAGCACAATTCACAATGTCAAAACATGGAAACAATGGAAGTGCCCACCAATGCAGGAATGGATTAACAAAATGCGGCATAAGCATAGCATGAAGTACTACTCAGCTATAAACAAAAATAGTGATCTCCCATCTTTTATGACAACCTGCATGGAACTGGAGACCCTTCTTCTAAGTGGAACATCACAGGAGTGGAGAAACAAACATATGTACTCAGTACCAGATTAGAACCGATCCATCAACACTTAAATGCACATATGGAAGTAAATCTCAGTGAAAATAAAGCTAGGGGGATGAGTAAATTCACACTTATTTTGCATGACCCATGCTGTCTAGGTCAGGGGCACACTTACAGCCTTGACTCAATTTCTGCAAAAATTTTCATGCAAAAGTATGTAAAGAAAATGTGTGTACCCCCTAATATTCTGAAATTTAAAAAAGAAAAAATATTTCTAGGCAGTTTGAGATGATGAATAGGACCAATGGTCCTGCTGTGATCATTACATATCATCTACAAGTATCAAAATATCTTACATATCCAAAAATATGAGCAACTATTATTCTAAATATTAAAAATTCTGGGTATAGGGCGGCGCCAGTAGCTCAGTGAGTAGGGCGCCGGCCCCATATGCCGAGGGTGGCGGGTTCAAACCCAGCCCCGGCCAAACGGCAACGAAAAAATAGCCGGGCGTTGTGGCGGGCGCCTGTAGTCCCAGCTGCTCGGGAGGCTGAGGCAAGAGAATCGCGTAAGCCCAAGAGTTAGAGGTTGCTGTGAGCCGTGTGATGCCACGGCACTCTACCCGAGGGCGGTACAGTGAGACTCTGTCTCTACAAAAAAAAAAAATTCTGGGTATAATTTAAGTTTCTAAAGCTTTATTTATTCTTCATTATAGTTCTTTGCGTTGGATATTTCTTATTTTACATATTAGATAACTCTATTTTATAAAGAAGTGTCTATGATCATATAGCAGGGAATGGCATAATAAGGATTCAAACATTCCCTCCAATTTACAGCACTGCCTCAGTAAAGTAGGCCATATCTTGTATAGATAGTATAGAATAATGGAAAGCTATCAGGGCAGAAATTCAAATACATGTAAGATCCTAGAATGCAGAATTTGATTTGGAAATAAGGCAGAAACCCAGAGAATGTAAAACTGTATGAAAAAGTCATACTGAGTAATACTAAGTGATACTGAATTATGTGATTTTAAAAAGTGATAGAGTTCCCTCAAACCCCTCCAGAATTGTCCTAGAACCTTGGTGGAGCTGCGGATAGAGTCTTAGATAGAGGTCAGATTGTCCTGAAGATCTAGAACGGCAAATTGCTAAATCAAGACGTAAACAAGTCATATGCTACCTCACAGTTGCTTCCAATGCTGTGATTTCAGATTTTTTGTTCTTCCTGATCACCAATCCGCCACCATGCACTAGGACAGTGACCTACAATATAAATATCCAGCACTTCATCAAGTAGTGCTGGGAAAAAAGTACATAAAATTAAAAAATATACAATATACATAGACTAAAATATAGCCTTTGCCTCACAGAATATATAAAGCAAGTCTGGAAAAACCAACTCACACATATGAAACAATCAAACATCAAAAATACACAAGCATTATCACAATTAGTAAAGATTAAAAGAAGGCAGACAATAAAACACTATTCCACTAAAGAGGCAGTAAAAAGGTACCAAAACTCATAGGACAGACTAAGTGTTTGGGCAGCCAAATCAATAATCAGCCTTATCTCTCTGGGTCTGGCCACATCGAAAAGTTGTAAATGAGTGTTTGAGGATATCATAGTAACATTCCAATTGATGAAAACCAAATCTAACAAAAATTATGTAGCTTTTTAAAGCTGATTTCAAATCTCTTGACTGCTTTTTTACTTCAATGCACAGCATCATTTTGAGGTAGAAAACAAATGTGAACATTTAAAATGGAATTCAAAATTTCTCATCATTTTTCACTATTGATAAATTTGAGGTAGACACACCATTCACTTATTTTGTCACCTTTACCATTTAATGATAATGCTCAATAGGTTGCTCTTTTTTACAACAATAATAATAGTATTTAACTAGTTTTTAAGACCCTTTCATACTTACAACCTGTATGATTTGCACTAAAACCCTGAACTTGGGAAAGGCTTCTAACCCCCTTCAGTCTTATTTCTCCCCTCTACTTATGGGGTATGACAGGAAACAGAGATTACTGTGAAGATTAGTTACATAATAGAAGTACAAGATCTCACCTCTCATACAGTAGGTAATTAATAAATAATAGATCAAATAAATTTGATAAATGTATTGATCAAATAAATCTGATTCTTCTGACCCCCTTATTGGATCTGAGACCTTCAGGGGTTCAGCCTTCTGATTTCTTTTCCACAACCCCTTTCTCTAGCACTACACTTGTTTGACTTCTATCTGAAACTCTATATTCAGGCATCTGCTCAATATGAAACAGGATCCCCAAATGCAAATGTGAACAGAGAGCAGGGTAAAAAAAAAATGCTTAAAAATTGTTTCTAATTTTCAAAGCAAAGTATTATATTGTTTTAATTTGCATTTATTTGATTTCTAAGATAGTTATTTTTCAAGACTTCACTAATTGTTTCTACTTCTTATAGATAATTATGAAGGTTAATTTTTTAAGTATTATTAAATAAGTCCAAGAATTTAATAGCAGATTGAACAGAAATGCTCAGAGGAATGTCATAGGGATATGCTCTTGAAGGATGCCTGGGACATACAAGAAAAAATGATAGTGGATATAGATTTATTTCTTCTTTTCTTGCTTCTTGTTTTCATAGTATCTTCCTCAGAAACTCTTAATTTTCACTTCTCTTTTCTTCCATGGGTAACTCTGTCTTCTATTTGTAGTCTAATATTTTGGGGACTTTATTAAGATGCATTGTAATTACAATCTCCTTAATTGCTTCCTAATTGGTTTCTTCCTCCCCTTAATGTATTTTTCATGCATTATTAAATTCCAACTGGCTTTTGGAAACTTGTTTTGTATTCCTTCCAGACAGCTCTTCCAGAGTTAAACTATGTGTCTTCTGGTTCCTTAGTCACATAGGAAAACAGCCCTGGGGAATAGAATGAATCAGTATTTGCAAACTATGTGGTTTTTCATATAACAACAAAGATGACAACAACATCGACTATTCAGATCATTCATTATCATTCACAAGCACCTTCACATACGGAAATTCACATGATGATAATGGTTTCTTAAAGCAAGTATTATTATTTCCATTTAGCAAGGGAGGCATCTAAAAAATAGAGAGGTTAAATGCCTTCCTTTCTCAAAGTCAAAAGGCTGATCTAGGACTTAGACCCCATCATCACTGGCTGTCTGTATATTAAAACAGTATCAGGATTATAACTAATTAACCCCACTACCTGTTCTACATATTGCTCAAGAAATTATTTTTCTCTTCCATTCATGAAAACTTTGAATAGGGAAAATGTGTCATGGAATGATTAAATATAAGGATCTGATTTTGAGTTCCATCCCCCAACTTAGGAAATCACTTAACCTATTTGAACCTTCAGCTTCCCCATATGTAAAACTAACCATTAATCTGCTTACTTTACTGTGCTATTGCAAGTCTCCAATACAGATGAGTTATTTTTATTACAGAATTTCTAGGAGGCAAAAGGTCACAGGGCTATATGGGTTTTAAAATTTTTAAGTTCATTTAACCTTAAAGGTTCATTTTCAATCTAAGATTTTATTAATCTCTGAATATCTTAAAATGTCACATCACCAGACACTTAAAGGCTTTGATAACTTTCTGGGAAAAAAGTAGAATTAAAAAAAAAAATTCTCAAGTCAGCCAACCAACCAACCAATCAAGATTAATTCTGGAACTCTGGGTAATTTAAAAATCTATGGTCACTTACTGTTTATTGCATTTGTATACACAAGATTTATATATTGCTATGGATAGAACAAAATAATACCATAGCCCCTCTAATTCAGAATTAACCTTAGCATTTTAAGACTAAACTGAAACAACTATGATAATCCACTTGCCATCTCTAGTTTTGCCAAGTCTTGAAAATGAATCACGGAGGCGGAGCAAGATGGCAGCCGAGTAACAGCTTCCTTGCATCTGGGCACCGTGAGTCTGGGGAGATAGGACTCCAGGCATCTCTGGCTGGTGAGAACTGCCTATCATCACTCCTATGAGGATACAGGGAGTCAGCGAGAGACTTCTGGACCCCAAGAGGAGGACTAAATCCGTGGAAAACCGGCAAGTGGTCGCGTGTGTTCAATCCGTCTAAACCCGCCCACAACTGTAAGTTCAGTAGCAGCGAGACTGCAAACCAGAAAGGCCTTGCCTGTGAACTGTTTTGATGTCCTTGGACTTGGCACTAAGTTGAACTGCCTTGGGGAAGGCCTGAGCGGGAGTGCGAGAACTTTGGCCGTTGTCTAGGGCCCCAGTCTGAGCCGCTGAGCCAGACGGAGCTAATAGTGTTTGGCGGTGGGTCACACGGATCCATTGTCAGCGATCTGCCCCGGCAAGCTCCGCCCTCAGGGTCGCAGAGCTAGAAACGGGTGGGAGCTGGTAACCCAGCAACCAAGTAGCCTAAGGGTGGGGTCTGAGCCGCCTTGCAGCCCTAAACCTCAGGGGCAGAGTGAGACCGGTTTTGGCACACTGAGTAAGTGGATAGCCACTTCAGCAGCAATTCCAGCAAGAAAGCTGGGAAAGCTTCTGCTCAACAAGTTTACAAGTTCGAAGTGCCTTTTAAGTAGGCTGAAGAGAGATTCAGGGTGTCTACCTGCTGGGGTTTGAGTAATCAGCAGCCTCCAGTCGTATCTGAACTGTGACTAACATCTCATACCCCAGAAGACCACGTGTTGCCCAGACAATATTCAATAACATATACAAACTGCTTTGTTTTTGGTTGTGTATTTTTTTCTTTCTTTTTTTGCTTGGTTGTTTTTTTTGTTTGTTTATTTTGACGTTGCTGATATTCTTTTGTTTTTTTAATTTCAATCTTTTCCACACAGATCCCTTTTTCTTTCTCAATTTTCCTAGTTTAATTATAATTTCCCATTGCTGCTTTTTTTAATAACTTCAACTTCATTTTTGCTAGTGTTTCTACCGATATAATTTGGTTTTTCACCCAATTTTATCCCGGTAAAGTTTTCTGTTTGCTTCTTTTGGTTTGATTTACAGCATTTTTGTCTTTCCTCTCTACTTGGTGGAGGTGGGGTACTGTGTCTGATCAGGTTAGCAAAGAGCTGCTGACCTCCAGGGAACCACGCAACTGGGCACCCCCAGAAGGTGGGGTTTTTTAAGGTTGTGTCAAAGTACCCTACTGTACACCTATATTGCCCTGTCTCCCTCTTTCTGTGCCTCTCTTCTTTTTGTCAATATTCCTTATACCCACCCCCTCTTCTTTCTCTATCTTTCTTTTTTTCTTATCACTCGGTCCTCCATTCTTTCATCCCCTTTTTTTTTGCTCTTCAACCTTCTCACCCTTCTGGTCCTGTAACCTTTAGTCCACAGGCACAAGAACTTAAAGAGCAAGAGGAAGTGAAAGGAAAATTAGGGCAAGCAAACAGATAAAAGAAATCACTCATGAGGAAGAATCAGCAGAAAACTCCAGGCAACATGAAGAACCAGTCTAGAACAACCCCACCAAGGGACCATGAGGTAGCTACTGCAGATGATTCCACCAGTATAGAAATGTTAGGAATGACAGAAAGGGAATTTAGAATACACATGTTGAAAACAATGAAAGAAATGATGGAAACAATGAAGGAAATTGCTAATAAAGTGGAAAATAACCAAAAGGAAATCCAAAAACAGAATCAAATAAGAGATGAACGATATGAAGAATATAAAAAGGATATAGCAGACCTGAAGGAACTGAAACAGTCAATTAGGGAACTTAAAGATGCAATGGAAAGTATCAGCAACAGGTTAGACCATGCAGAAGAAAGAATTTCAGAGGTAGAAGACAAAGTTCTTGAGATAACTCAGACAGTAAAAGAGGCAGAAAAGAAGAGAGAGAAAGCAGAACGGTCACTGTCAGAATTATGGGACTTTATGAAGCGTTCCAACATACAAGTTATAGGAATTCCAGAAGGAGAAGAAGAATGCCCCAGAGGAATGGAAGCCATACTAGAGAATATTATAAAAGAAAATTTCCCAAACATCACCAAAGATTCTGACACACTGCTTTCAGAGGGATATCGGACCCCGGGTCGCCTCAACTCTAACCGAGCTTCTCCAAGACACATTGTGATGAACCTGTCCAAAGTCAAGACAAAAGAAAAGATTCTGCAAGCTGCCAGGAGTAAGCGCCAGTTGACCTACAGGGGCAAATCCATCAGAGTTACCACAGACTTCTCTAATGAAACTTTCCAAGCAAGAAGACAATGGTCATCTACCTTTAATCTACTTAAATAGAACAATTTTCAGCCCAGAATTCTGTACCCTGCTAAGCTAAGCTTCAAAATTGACGGAGAAATCAAATCATTTACAGATATACAAACATTGAGGAAATTCGCCACAACAAGACCAGCTCTACAGGAAATACTTCAACCTGTTCTGCACACTGACCACCACAAGGGATCAGCAGCAAAGTAAGAACTCAGAAATCAAAGGACAGAACCTAACCTCCACACTGATGCAAAAGATAAAACTAAGCAATGGACTCTCACCAAATAAGACGAATAGAATACTACCACACTTATCCATTATCTCAATAAATGTTAATGGCTTGAATTCCCCACTGAAGAGACATAGATTGGCTGACTGGATTAAAAAACACAAGCCATCCATTTGCTGTCTGCAAGAAACACACCTGGCTTCAAAAGACAAATTAAAGCTCCGAGTCAAGGGTTGGAAGACAATTTTTCAGGCAAATGGAATTCAGAAGAAAAGAGGAGTTGCAATCTTATTTTCAGATACATGTGGATTTAAAGCAACTAAAGTCAAAAAAGACAAAGATGGTCACTTTATATTGGTCAAGGGAAAACTACAACAAGAAGACATTTCAATTCTAAATATTTATGCACCCAATTTAAATGTTCCCAGATTCCTGAAACAGACCTTACTCAGTCTGAGCAATATGATATCTGATAATACCATCATAACAGGGGACTTTAACACACCTCTTACAGAGCTGGACAGATCCTCTAAACAGAAATTAAACAAAGATGTAAGAGATTTAAATGAGACCCTAGACCAACTATGCTTGATAGACGTATATAGAACACTCCACCCCAAAGATAAAGAATATACATTCTTCTCATCACCCCATGGAACATTCTCCAAAATTGATCATATCCTGGGACACAAAACAAATATCAACAGAATCAAAAGAATTGAAATTTTACCTTGTATCTTTTCAGACCATAAGGCACTAAAGATGGAACTCAACTCTAACAAAAATGCTCAACCCCACCCAAAGGCATGGAAATTAAACAATCTTCTGTTGAATAACAGATGGGTGAAGGAAGAAATAAAACAGGAAATCATTAACTTCCTTGAGCATAACAACAATGAAGACACAAGCTACCAAAACCTGTGGGATACTGCAAAAGCAGTTTTGAGAGGAAAATTCATCGCTTTAGATGCCTACATTCAAAAAACAGAAAGAGAGCACATCAACAATCTCACAAGAGATCTTATGGAATTGGAAAAAGAAGAACAATCTAAGCCTAAACCCAGTAGAAGAAAAGAAATATCCAAAATCAAATCAGAGATCAATGAAATTGAAAACAAAAGAATCATTCAGAAAATTAATGAAACAAGGAGTTGGTTTTTTGAAAAAATAAATAAAATAGATAAACCATTGGCCAGACTAACTAGAAATAGAAAAGTAAAATCTCTAATAACCTCAATCAGAAACGATAAAGGGGAAATAACAACTGATCCCACAGAGATACAAGAGATCATCTCTGAATACTACCAGAAACTCTATGCCCAGAAATTTGACAATGTGAAGGAAATGGATCAATATTTGGAATCACACCCTCTCCCTAGACTTAGCCAGGAAGAAATAGACCTCCTGAACAGACCAATTTCAAGCACTGAGATCAAAGAAACAATAAAAAAGCTTCCAACTAAAAAATGCCCTGGTCCAGATGGCTTCACTCCAGAATTCTATCAAACCTTCAAGGAAGAGCTTATTCCTGTACTGCAGAAATTATTCCAAAAAATTGAGGAAGAAGGAATCTTCCCCAACACATTCTATGAAGCAAACATCACCCTGATACCAAAACCAGGAAAAGACCCAAGCAAAAAGGAGAATTTCAGACCAATCTCACTCATGAATATAGATGGAAAAATTCTCAACAAAATCCTAGCCAATAGATTACAGTTTATCATCAAAAAAGTCATTCATCATGATCAAGTAGGCTTCATCCCAGGGATGCAAGGCTGGTTTAACATACGCAAGTCCATAAACGTTATCCACCATATTAACAGAGGCAAAAATAAAGATCACATGATCCTCTCAATAGATGCAGAAAAAGCATTTGATAAAATCCAGCATCCTTTTCTAATTAGAACACTGAAGAGTATAGGCATAGGTGGCACATTTCTAAAACTGATTGAAGCTATCTATGACAAACCCACAGCCAATATTTTACTGAATGGAGTAAAACTGAAAGCTTTTCCTCTTAGAACTGGAACCAGACAAGGTTGTCCTCTGTCACCTTTACTATTCAACATAGTGCTGGAAGTTCTAGCCAATACAATTAGGCAAGACAAGGAAATAAAGGGAATCCAAATGGGAGCAGAGGAGGTCAAACTCTCCCTCTTTGCTGACGACATGATCTTATACTTAGAGAACCCCAAAGAGTCAACCACAAGACTCCTAGAAGTCATCAGAAAATACAGTAATGTTTCAGGATATAAAATCAATGTCCACAAGTCAGTAGCCTTTGTATACACCAATAACAGTCAAGATGAGATGCTAATTAAGGACACAACTCCCTTCACCATAGTTTCAAAGAAAATGAAATACCTAGGAATGTACCTACCGAAGGAGGTGAAAGTCCTTTATAAAGAAAACTATGAAATCCTCAGAAAGGAAATAGCAGAGGATATTAACAAATGGAAGAACATACCATGCTCATGGATGGGAAGAATCAACATTGTTAAAATGTCTATACTTCCCAAAGCAATCTACCTATTCAATGCCATTCCTATCAAAGTACCTACATCGTACTTTCAAGATTTGGAAAAAATGATTCTGCGTTTTGTATGGAACCGGAAAAAACCCCGTATAGCTAAGGCAGTTCTTAGTAACAAAAATAAAGCTGGGGGCATCAGCATACCAGATTTTAGTCTGTACTACAAAGCCATAGTGGTCAAGACAGCATGGTACTGGCACAAAAACAGAGACATAGACACTTGGAATCGAATTGAACACCAAGAAATGAAACTAACATCTTACAACCACCTAATCTTTGATAAACCAAACAAGAACTTACCTTGGGGGAAAGACTCCCTATTCAATAAATGGTGTTGGGAGAACTGGATGTCTACATGTAAAAGACTGAAACTGGACCCACACCTTTCCCCACTCACAAAAATTGATTCAAGATGGATAAAGGACTTAAATTTAAGGCATGAAACAATAAAAATCCTCAAAGAAAGCATAGGCAAAACACTGGAAGATATTGGCCTGGGGGAAGACTTCATGAAGAAGACTGCCTTGGCAATGGCAACAACAACAAAAATAAACAAATGGGACTTCATTAAACTGAAAAGCTTCTGTACAGCTAAGGAGACAATAACCAAAGCAAAGAGACAACCTACACAATGGGAAAGGATATTTGCATATTTTCAATCAGACAAAAGCTTGATAACCAGGATCTATAGAGAACTCAAATTAATCCACATGAAAAAAGCCAACAATCCCTTATATCAATGGGCAAGAGACATGAATAGAACTTTCTCTAAAGACGACAGACGAATGGCTAACAAACACATGAAAAAATGTTCATCATCTCTATATATTAGAGAAATGCAAATCAAAACAACCCTGAGATATCATCTAACCCCAGTGAGAATGGCCCACATCACAAAATCTCAAAACTGCAGATGCTGGCGTGGATGTGGAGAGAAGGGAACACTTTTACACTGCTGGTGGGACTGCAAACTAGTACAACCTTTCTGGAAGGAAGTATGGAGAAACCTCAAAGCACTCAACCTAGATCTCCCATTCGATCCTGCAATCCCATTACTGGGCATCTACCCAGAAGGAAAAAAATCCTTTTATCATAAGGACACTTGTACTAGACTGTTTATTGCAGCTCAATTTACCATTGCCAAAATGTGGAAACAGCCTAAATGCCCACCAACCCAGGAATGGATTAACAAGCTGTGGTATATGTATACCATGGAATACTATTCAGCCATTAAAAAAAATGGAGACTTTACATCCTTCGTATTAACCTGGATGGAAGTGGAAGACATTATTCTTAGTAAAGCATCACAAAAATGGAGAAGCATGAATCCTATGTACTCAATCTTGATATGAGGA
Source organism: Nycticebus coucang (assembly GCF_027406575.1). Taxonomy (NCBI): domain Eukaryota; kingdom Metazoa; phylum Chordata; class Mammalia; order Primates; family Lorisidae; genus Nycticebus; species Nycticebus coucang. The sequence goes on from NC_069793.1 coordinate 76,297,248, forward strand.
CAATTAATGACAATTAAGGTTATGGGGGGGGAAGCAGAAAGAGGGATGGAGGGAGGAGGGTGGGGCCTTAGTGTGTGTCACATTTTATGGGGGCAAGACATGATTGCAAGAGGGACTTTACCTAACAATTGCAATCAGTGTAACTGGCTTATTGTACCCTCAATGAATCCCCAACAATAAAAAAAAAAAAAAAAAAGAAAATGAATCACATATTTTCTCACTCAGTGTGTTAATGGAAGTTACTTAGGTGACTGATGTGTTTAACCCCATCCTCATGAACCGCCTTTGATTTTCTCCATATGTAGATATGTACCTCCTCCGTAGGTACATATATTCTATGCTAGCATTGAAAATTTTAGAAAAGTCTCAATGTATCTTGTGGAAGCATACAAAGTTCTCTATTTTTGAGTTAAATTTTACCACCATCTTTTGCATTATAAGGAAAAAAAGAAATGAGAAGCTAGGCCTAGGTGAAAACATTTGGAGGAACCATACAGTCATGCTACGAAGTTTCTGAATAGGAAGTAGGTGAGTGGTGGTGTAATATTCATCATTTGCTGAGTGCTGAAAATGTGCCTCTTTCAGGAGCAATGTATGTAAGTTTCATTCTACACCCTAGTTTTACACAATAGGCATTTTTATGCCAAGGTCAATGAGACACAGATTTTAAATTCAGATAGCACAGTTATCATGTGTTTTTTTATATGTTTAGGAGCAGAAACCTGAATTGGAACATGATGTGGCCAAATCTAGCCAAATTTAGACTAACAAAATTCCTTCTGAGTCTCAGGGAGTGTTCTCTGCTATTTCAGGTGACCTCAGGCTCCTATTTTGTACTTGCGTTAAAGTCTGTTCCTGGCTTTACCTAATTAGGCCTCCCAAGCACCAAAGTGGGCCAGAGGACAGTCACAGTTTAGGGGGCAGAAGTCCCTTATTAGACATCAGCTTTCTATCTTGGCCAGTAAAATCAACCTTTTGTCAGCCCCCAAACTATCTACAAAAAGGCATCCATGGTGGAGGTTCAACTGCAAATACTATGTGCCTCACAATCTTGTAGTTCACTCAATTTTCTCCTACCTTCCCTGTTGGTCTACATCTTATATTGACAGATTCTTTCTCCACATCTTCCACTCATTTATCGGACCAGTTTTCACTGTTTAAAAAAAATGCTCTGAGGTCATCCTTTTCTATAAGCTCTGTACTTAGTTCACCTTTAACTAAAGGGCAGCTCTTACCTGAGGACATAAACTCTGTTTTCTTCAAAAGAACCCATTCAATCACTACATCAAATACACATGAGCTGGGAAAGAACACTTCCTCCTGAAGTCTCCTGAACTTTTCCCTGTTGTTGCCACTTCCAGGATATTGTTTTTCCTCCTTCTAGTCAAAATCGTTAAACCTGTGACACCTCACCTCTTCCTTTACTATCAACATACAGCATCTTAAGAACTCTTCTTTATTTAACAAAGTCTTTAGATTCTTGTGGTAAGTTTCCTTGCTACCTCAGTTCCTGCTTTCATCCTTGGATATTTCAAAATCATGTAGATGGCTCAGTAAAAACCACTGTCTTAACCTTAAGCTTCCTTAACCCCAAAGTCTTTTCCTCCTTTGAATTTCAGTCCCTAATCCATAGGGACGAATAAACAATATCATTTGCAAATACATTTCCCCTGAGAAGTCACCTGCTTCAGTATCCCACCCAAGCCTGACTTCTAACCCTCCTCACTTCCCCTCTCCTTATGTTTTTAACTTCTATTCTGTTGGTCCCTGCCTTTTTTACCTGCTGATATCTGCCCAGAACTCATTCTTTGCTGTTGATCCTGGTCCCCATAAAAGGACCACTGATCTTTTTCAAACACCCTTGAGATTTTCTGAGAGCATCTCTGCTTCCTCAAACAATAAGATATTCCGGGTTCATGGCATAAATTTCCTGTCCCAGACCCAAATCCTTGCCCCTTAGTTTCATTGCATGGCATGGAAAATGGTGTTTGGAGATTATGGACAGGCACTAGAGGTGGCCATTGCTACTGGGTTATACCATACATTGCTACTGGGTTATACCATACATATTGCTTATAAGCTTTTTTTAGCAGAAAAAGCTGAGAAGTAAACATTTTTAAGAAAAAATAACAAATTTATGCTGATATTTCCAATTCAAATGTAAAATTATGGAAATTTTTTAAACCCTGAGTCCACTTTTTTTATTAAATCATAGCTGTGTACATTAATGCAATCATGGGGTACAATGTGCTGGTTTTATATACAATTTGAAATATTGGTTAACATAGCCTTCACTGCATTTTCTTAGTTATTGTGTTAAGACATTTATATTCTATATTTAGTAAAGTTCACGTGTACCCTTGTAAAATACACCGTAGGTGTGGTCCTACCTATATAACCCTCCCTCCACCCATCCTCCCCCCTCCCTTCCCCTCCCTTTTCCCATTCCCTATATTCTTGGGCTATAATTGGGTTATAGCTTTCATATGAAAGCTATAAATTGGTTTAATAGTAGGGCTGAGTATATTGGATACTTTTTCTTCCATTCTTGAGATACTTTTTTAAGAAGAATATATCCCGGCTCCATCCGTGTACACATGAAAAAGATAGTCTCCATATTTAGTTAAAGCTGCATAATATTCCATGGTGTACATATATTTATTGATCCATTTGTGGGTTGATGGGCACTTGGGCTTCTTCCATGACTTAGCAATTATGAATTGGGCTGCAATAAACATTCTGGTACAAATATCTTTGTTATAGTGTGATTTTTGGTCTTCTGGATATATACCTAGTAGAGAAATTGTAGGATCGAATGGCAAGTCTATTTTTAGATCTCTAAGCGTTCTCCAAACATCTTTCCAAAAGGACTGCATTAGTTTGAATTCCCACCAACAGTGTAGAAGTGTTCCCTTTTAATTTTATGCTGAAAATCTTGGTTGCTTAGATAAAAAAATCATTTACCACTTATTGCACTATTCCCAATAATAAAACTGCAAAAAAAATTTCAGACTTCTTAGTGATTTTTTTATCCTTAGCATATTTCAAAATAATTAAAATTATTTAAATTTCTTCTATATGGTTATGTAACCAACCTGATAAATAGTTGGGCTCAATTTTTACAGCTTTGGGGATGGCTTTAATGCTTTTCATAATTTAGTTTTACTTTAATCATGTAAAATATTTTCACGGTTTTGAAACCACCATGCTCATCTTCTTTATGTTTTCAGACAATGAAATGTTTCTCCTTTTTAAACAAAAATCCATCAACTGTTGCCTTCCTCTGGAATCATGTTTTGTTGTCTTCTATCTCTGTATAGCATCCTTTCTGCTGCATTTATTCTCTCTGGTTAAAAAGGTGTTCAATTCAATTCCAGTAAAAATTAATACTATACTCTATTGACCCTGAAATACTTTGGGCACTTGACAAACTATTTATCACACAATTCAATGATTTCTGAGGGGACATTTATTTCACAAAGAGTAGATGATAGAAGCTCTATTATATTGCCAAAATTAGCTGGATGCATCAAACAAAGCTCCACACCTTCCTTATATCCCTGAGCACAGATCCACCCCTGCCAACATGGGACACCCACTTCAGGTTCTTAACACAACTAAATGCACACAGATTCTGACCCTCTGCTTCCCAACACTCAGCCGAATCCATGGGTGATTTTTTAATAGATTCCAGAAACGCAAAAGCTGCCATTGCAAATTGCCTTTTTTCTAGGAGAATGTCAGAGACATTTCTCTCCTGATTTCATGGGCCAACAGTATGTATGAACTGTTAGGTGGCTGCTTGCTTCCTATCTCAGGAGCACAAGCCTCCTCATGTCAGGTATGCCACCCTCCTATGGCTTTTCTCCAGGGATGCAGGGATGACCATGCCTGAGATTATAGATCAGGAAATTAAACTAGCTTATACCTTCCAGGCAGGGTTTAAAAATAAATACACAGTTGAGGAGGCGGAGCAAGATGGCAGCCGAGTAACAGCTTCCTTGCATCTGGGCACCGTGAGTCTGGGGAGATAGGACTCCAGGCATCTCTGGCTGGTGGGAACTGCCTATCATCACTCCTATGAAGATACAGGGAGTCAGCGAGAGACTTCTGGACCCCAAGAGGAGGACTAAAACAGTGGAAAACCGGCAAGTGGTCGCGTGTGTTCAATCCGTCTAAACCCGCCCACAACTGTAAGTTCAGTAGCAGCGAGACTGCAAACCAGAAAGGCCTTACCTGTGAACTGTTTTGATGTCCTTGGACTTGGCACTGAGTTGAACTGCCGTGGGGAAGGCCTGAGCGGGAGTGCGGAGAACTTTGGCCGTTGTCTAGGGCCCCAGTCTGAGCCGCTGAGCCAGACGGAGCTAATAGTGTTTGGCGGTGGGTCACACGGATCCATTGTCAGTGATCTGCCCCGGCAAGCTCCGCCCTCAGGGTCGCAGAGCTAGAAACGGGTGGGAGCTGGTAACCCAGCAACCAAGTAGCCTAAGGGTGGGGTTTGAGCCGCCTTGCAGCCCTAACCCTCAGGGGCAAAGTGAGACCGTTTTGGCACACTGGGTAAGTGGATAGCCACTTCAGCAGCGATTCCAGCGAGAAAGCTGGGAAAGCTTCCGCTCAGCAAGTTTACAAGTTCAAAGTGCCTTTTAAGTAGGCTGAAGAGAGATTTAGGGTGTCTACCTGCTGGGGTTTGAGAAATCAGCAGCCTCCAGTCGTATCAGAACTGTGACTAACATCTCATACCCCAGAAGACCACGTGTTGCCCAGACAATATTCAATAACATATACAAACTGCTTTGTTTTTGGTTGTGTATTTTTTTCTTTTTTTTTTTTTGTTTGGGTGTTTTTTTTGTTTGTTTATTTTGACGTTGCTGATGTTCTTTTGTTTTTTTAATTTCAACCTTTTCCACACAGATCCCTTTTTCTTTCTCAATTTTCCTAGTTTAATTATAATTTCCCATTGCTGCCTTTTTTAATAACTTCAACTTCATTTTTGCTAGTGTTTCTACCGATATAATTTGGTTTTTAACCCAATTTTATCCCGGTAAAGTTTTCTGTTTGCTTCTTTTGGTTTGATTTATAGTATTTTTGTCTTTCCTCTCTACTTGGTGGAGGTGGGGTACTGTGTCTGATCAGGTTAGCAAAGAGCTGCTAACCTGAAGGGAACCACGCAACTGGGCACCCCCAGAAGGTGGGGTTTTTTAAGGTTGTGTCAAAGTACCCTACTGTACACCTATATTGCCCTGTCTCCCTCTTTCTGTGCCTCTCTTCTTTTTGTCAATATTCCTTATACCCACCCCCTCTCCTTTCTCTATCTTTCTTTTATTCTTATCATTCGGTCCTCCTTTCTTTCATCCCCTTTTTTTTGCTCTTCAACCTTCTCACCCTTCTGGTCCTGTAACCCTTAGTCCACAGGCACAAGAACTTAAAGAGCAAGAGGAAGTGAAAGGAAAATTAGGGCAAGGAAACAGATAAAAGAAATCACTCATGAGGAAGAATCAGCAGAAAACTCCAGGCAACATGAAGAACCAGTCTAGAACAACCCCACCAAGGGACCATGAGGTAGCTACTGCAGAGGATTCCACCAGTATAGAAATTTTAGGAAAGACAGAAAGGGAATTTAGAATACACATGTTGAAAACAATGAAAGAAATGATGGAAACAATGAAGGAAATTGGTAATAAAGTGGAAAATAACCAAAAGGAAATCCAAAAACAGAATCAAATAAGAGATGAACGATATGAAGAATATAAAAAGGATATAGCAGACCTGAAGGAACTGAAACAGTCAATTAGGGAACTTAAAGATACAATGGAAAGTATCAGCAACAGGTTAGACCATGCAGAAGAAAGAATTTCAGAGGTAGAAGACAAAGTTCTTGAGATAACTCAGACAGTAAAACAGGCACAAAAGAAGAGAGAGAAAGCAGAACGTTCACTGTCAGAATTATGGGACTTTATGAAGCGTTACAACATACGAGTTATAGGAATTCCAGAAGGGGAAGAAGAATGCCCCAGAGGAATGGAAGCCATACTAGAGAATATTATAAAAGAAAATTTCCCAAACATCACCAAAGATTCTGACACACTGCTTTCAGAGGGATATCGGACCCCGGGTCGCCTCAACTCTAACCGAGCTTCTCCAAGACACATTGTGATGAACCTGTCCAAAGTCAAGACAAAAGAAAAGATTCTGCAAGCTGCCAGGAGTAAGCGCCAGTTGACCTACAGGGGCAAATCCATCAGAGTTACCGCAGACTTCTCTAATGAAACTTTCCAAGCAAGAAGACAATGGTCATCTACCTTTAATCTACTTAAACAGAACAATTTTCAGCCCAGAATTCTGTACCCTGCTAAGCTAAGCTTCAAAATTGACGGAGAAATCAAATCATTTACGGATATACAAACATTGAGGAAATTCGCCACAACAAGACCAGCTCTACAGGAAATACTTCAACCTGTTCTGCACACTGACCACCACAATGGATCAGCAGCAAAGTAAGAACTCAGAAATCAAAGGACAGAACCTAACCTCCACACTGATGCAAAAGATAAAACTAAGCAATGGACTCTCACCAAATAAGACGAATAGAATACTACCACACTTATCCATTATCTCAATAAATGTTAATGGCTTGAATTCCCCACTGAAGAGACATAGATTGGCTGACTGGATTAAAAAACACAAGCCATCCATTTGCTGTCTGCAAGAAACACACCTGGCTTCAAAAGACAAATTAAAGCTCCGAGTCAAGGGTTGGAAGACAATTTTTCAGGCGAATGGAATTCAGACGAAAAGAGGAGTTACAATCTTATTTTCAGATACATGTGGATTTAAAGCAACTAAAGTCAAAAAAGACAAAGATGGTCACTTTATATTGGTCAAGGGAAAACTACAACAAGAAGACATTTCAATTCTAAATATTTATGCACCCAATTTAAATGCTCCCAGTTTCTTGAAGCAGACCTTACTCAGTCTGAACAATATGATATCTGATAATACCATCATAACAGGGGACTTTAACACACCTCTTACAGAGCTGGACAGATCCTCTAAACAGAAATTAAACAAAGATGTAAGAGATTTCAATGAGACCCTAGAACAACTATGCTTGATAGACGCATATAGAACACTCCACCCCAAAGATAAAGAATATACATTCTTCTCATCACCCCATGGAATATTCTCCAAAATTGATCATATCCTGGGACACAAAACAAATATCAACAGAATCAAAAGAATTGAAATTTTACCTTGTATCTTTTCAGACCATAAGGCACTAAAGGTGGAATTCAACTCTAACAAAAATGCTCAACCCCACCCAAGGGCATGGAAATTAAACAATCTTCTGTTGAATAACAGATGGGTGAAGGAAGAAATAAAACAGGAAATCATTAACTTCCTTGAGCATAACAACAATGAAGACACAAGCTACCAAAACCTGTGGGATACTGCAAAAGCAGTTTTGAGAGGAAAATTCATCGCTTTAGATGCCTACATTCAAAAAACAGAAAGAGAGCACATCAACAATCTCACAAGAGATCTTATGGAATTGGAAAAAGAAGAACAATCTAAGCCTAAACTCAGTAGAAGAAAAGAAATATCCAAAATCAAATCAGAGATCAATGAAATTGAAAACAAAAGAATCATTCAGAAAATTAATGAAACAAGGAGTTGGTTTTTTGAAAAAATAAATAAAATAGATAAACCATTGGCCAGACTAACTAGAAATAGAAAAGTAAAATCTCTAATAACCTCAATCAGAAACGATAAAGGGGAAATAACAACTGATCCCACAGAGATACAAGAGATCATCTCTGAATACTACCAGAAACTCTATGCCCAGAAATTTGACAATGTGAAGGAAATGGATCAATATTTGGAATCACACCCTCTCCCTAGACTTAGCCAGGATGAAATAGACCTCCTGAACAGACCAATTTCAAGCACTGAGATCAAAGAAACAATAAAAAAGCTTCCAACTAAAAAATGCCCTGGTCCAGATGGCTTCACTCCAGAATTCAATCAAACCTTCAAGGAAGAGCTTATTCCTGTACTGCAGAAATTATTCCAAAAATCTGAGGAAGAAGGAATCTTCCCCAACACATTCTACAAAGCAAACATCATCCTGATACCAAAACCAGGAAAAGACCCAAACAAAAAGGAGAATTTCAGACCAATCTCACTCATGAACATAGACGCAAAAATTCTCAACAAAATCCTAGCCAATAGATTACAGCTTATCATCAAAAAAGTCATTCATCATGATCAAGTAGGTTTCATCCCAGGGATGCAAGGCTGGTTTAACATACGCAAGTCCATAAACGTTATCCACCATATTAACAGAGGCAAAAATAAAGATCACATGATCCTCTCAATAGATGCAGAAAAAGCATTTGATAAAATCCAGCATCCTTTTCTAATTAGAACACTGAAGAGTATAGGCATAGGTGGCACATTTCTAAAATGATTGAAGCTATCTATGACAAACCCACAGCCAATATTTTACTGAATGGAGTAAAACTGAAAGCTTTTCCTCTTAGAACTGGAACCAGACAAGTTTGTCCTCTGTCACCTTTACTATTCAACATAGTGCTGGAAGTTCTAGCCAATACAATTAGGCAAGACAAGGAAATAAAGGGAATCCAAATGGGAGCAGAGGAGGTCAAACTCTCCCTCTTTGCTGATGACATGATCTTATACTTAGAGAACCCCAAAGACTCAACCACAAGACTCCTAGAAGTCATCAAAAAATACAGTAATGTTTCAGGATATAAAATCAATGTCCACAAGTCAGTAGCCTTTGTATACACCAATAACAGTCAAGATGAGAAGCTAATTAAGGACACAACTCCCTTCACCATAGTTTCAAAGAAAATGAAATACCTAGGAATATACCTAATGAAGGAGGTGAAGGACCTCTATAAAGAAAACTATGAAATCCTCAGAAAGGAAATAGCAGAGGATATTAACAAATGGAAGAACATACCATGCTCATGGATGGGCAGAATCAACATTGTTAAAATGTCTATACTTCCCAAAGCTATCTACATATTCAATGCCATTCCTATCAAAGTACCTACATCGTACTTTCAAGATTTGGAAAAAATGATTCTGCGTTTTGTATGGAACCGGAAAAAACCCCGTATAGCTAAGGCAGTTCTTAGTAACAAAAATAAAGCTGGGGGCATCAGCATACCAGATTTTAGTCTGTACTACAAAGCCATAGTGGTCAAGACAGCATGGTACTGGCACAAAAACAGAGACATAGACACTTGGAATCGAATTGAACACCAAGAAATGAAACTAACATCTTACAACCACCTAATCTTTGATAAACCAAACAAGAACTTACCTTGGGGGAAAGACTCCCTATTCAATAAATGGTGTTGGGAGAACTGGATGTCTACATGTAAAAGACTGAAACTGGACCCACACCTTTCCCCACTCACAAAAATTGATTCAAGATGGATAAAGGACTTAAATTTAAGGCATGAAACAATAAAAATCCTCAAAGAAAGCATAGGAAAAACACTGGAAGATATTGGCCTGGGGGAAGACTTCATGAAGAAGACTGCCATGGCAATTGCAACAACAACAAAAATAAACAAATGGGACTTCATTAAACTGAAAAGCTTCTGTACAGCTAAGGAGACAATAACCAAAGCAAAGAGACAACCTACACAATGGGAAAGGATATTTGCATATTTTCAATCAGACAAAAGCTTGATAACCAGGATCTATAGAGAACTCAAATTAATCCACATGAAAAAAGCCAATAATCCCTTATATCAATGGGCAAGAGACATGAATAGAACTTTCTCTAAAGATGACAGACGAATGGCTAACAAACACATGAAAAAATGTTCATCATCTCTATATATTAGAGAAATGCAAATCAAAACAACCCTGAGATATCATCTAACCCCAGTGAGAATGGCCCACATCACAAAATCTCAAAACTGCAGATGCTGGCGTGGATGTAGAGAGAAGGGAACACTTTTACACTGCTGGTGGGACTGCAAACTGGTACAACCTTTCTGGAGGGAAGTATGGAGAAACCTCAAAGCACTCAAGCTAGACCTCCCATTCGATCCTGCAATCCCATTACTGGGCATCTACCCAGAAGGAAAAAAATCCTTTTATCATAAGGACACTTGTACTAGACTGTTTATTGCAGCTCAATTTACCATTACCAAAATGTGGAAACAGCCTAAATGCCCACCAACCCAGGAATGGATTAACAAGCTGTGGTATATGTATACCATGGAATACTATTCAGCTATTTAAAAAAATGGAGACTTTACATCCTTCGTATTAACCTGGATGGAAGTGGAAGACATTATTCTTAGTAAAGCATCACAAGAATGGAGAAGCATGAATCCTATGTACTCAATCTTGATATGAGGACAATTAATGACAATTAAGTTTATGTGGGGGGAAGCAGAAAGAGGGATGGAGGGAGGAGGGTGGGGCCTTAGTGTGTGTCACACTTTATGGGAGCAAGATATGATTGCAAGAGGGACTTTACCTAACAATTGCAATCAGTGTAACTGGCTTATTGTACCCTCAATGAATCCCCAACAATAAAAAATAAATAAATAAATAAATAAATAAATAAATAAATAAATACACAGTTGTACTGACTTCCTAGGCCATTTCTATAATCTTGTTTCTATCACCAATCCCCCAGCTCTCAATGTGCATTTTCCTGTCATCACTTTGAATTTATTTTAATTAAGATCTATAATTCCAACAGACAAGGTAGTGTAGTGCTATTGTAGCTGAGAAGATTCACATTTTTCTGCAGCTCTGAAGCTTGAACCAGGCACTCAGGTTTTCTATGGTTTTTTTTTTTTCCCCATGAGGACAAAACTAGTTCCACAGGATGATTATGTGATTTTATCAAAGTATTCAAGCATGATATTCCTAGCATCAAGGTGATACTGAATTAATGCTTCTTTCCTTCTCCCTTCAAAACTCCAGTTGTTCAACTACATGAAATTTAGCACCATATCCTCCTGATAGTTACTAAAAAGAGAAAGACAGAGACCTTCAAGCATGCTACTTGTCTATCCTGATCCCTGCTTAACATCTTCTGCATCTGGGAAAGCGTATGTTCCGGTCATTACCTGTCTCTTATTATCCAAGATCATTCTTTGAAACAGCTTGGTGTTTATCTGCCAGGAGAACTCCTTAATGCATGATACATTAATTGGTGTCAGCCTCAGCATCTTAGTTTTTATTTCTAAATCATTTTCTTATTTTCTTTTGAAGAGTTCAAGGACAAAAGGTATTCTTTTTCCATATAATTTTACTTGTCATAAAACAAACCTCTATGCAAAAATCTAATTTTCCTGTCAAAATAATTTGAATTGAGATAGGGTCTCAAACTAGCTTCCTTTCTGCCTAACCCTTAGGATGTTCCACAACACTCCTCTCCCAACCCTGTGCCAAGTTACCAAGTACTCATATCACAGTTTCATGTCTGAACCAGTGGATCAGACGGATACCAATGACTTCATCCTATTCTTCTTCTCAAGCTGAGGATCTGTTCGTTCACCTACGCTCAGCTCTGTTTTCTCAGCTACATACAACCTTGTTTCCCTCCGGCCCTCAATTCACATTCTACTTTGGATGGCAGCATGGACTAACTACTGTAGTGCCCTTGCCTAGAACACTCCAGCATCAGGACTTTAAAAGAACAGCATTTTTAAATAAAAGTTCAAAATAAAGAAACTGAATTTCTTAGACCACAATACCTATTTTTACACCTCCATTCTTGTAATAATGCTGCTCTCTGTCTAGAATGCCCTCCTGCACTTAACTAAATCTAGTCATCATTTAAGATACAGAAAAGATACATCATCTAGGAAAGATTCCCTAACTTTCCCTAACTCTCATGCTTGTCATAAGTATCCTATATTTCACTTTATTTACATTCTGTGCATATTTCTATTGTTCTATGAACAACAGAACTATGAACTCATTGAGGATAGCAACTTTCTCTTTTTCATATCCATACCATTTTTACTAAATGCCCAGCAAAAAGCAATTATTCAAAAGTTTATCCAACTTAATACTAATGAAAGGTCAATATGGTGAATTGTGAGAGCAGGAAAGAGAAGACCCACAAACATACATAGTTGAACATATTTCCAGTTTATGCAAAATTTCACCTTTTGTTGAAAACAATAGTTTATAGGATGACTTGATGCTAATTCTCATCTTCTTTATCTGTAAAATAAGCATAATGATAAACATCTTATACCAATGTTGAGATTAAATGAAATATACAACCCAAGGACTTTTTGTTTACTGTCAGGAAGTTACTATTGTCACCTATTGTTTTAGCTAGAATTCCTTACATAATGTCTATCAAAACAGATGAAAAATATGAGAAACGAAAGTTGATATTTGTTAACCACTATCTTAGATCACTTCGAAACAAAGGATACTGATAACTTAATTAAAATGTTTTGAGAAATCATTTGTGTCAACCGTTTCTACAGATGCAAATATTACCCAAATCACACTGCTAATCTATGCTTCCTCCAAGTATCCCTATCCTGAGCTCTAAATATATTTGTTTATAAATGTATAAAGGGTATCTTAATAACCCATGTCTAAGAATGAATATATTATTCTTCTCTTAAATCTTATCTTCTAATATTTATCGCAGTGATAACATCAGTATATCACCTAAGCCAAACTCTTCCACATCCATAAAGTTAGTATCTAATTATCCCTCCAAATCCAATTTAGTGAACCTTCTTTCATTCCAATAAAATGTAAATATAACACTGGTGTCAAGTACTAATATAGTCATTAAATCTATGGCAGTGAACAAAATAAACAAATATTACCTTAATGGATTTACATCCTGGAATCTAGACAGGTAAATAAATTCATGCTACATATTTATGTATATACACACAGTTGGGCAGGGAGGATAAATGTAATGAAGAAAAATAAAGGTTAAGGAATATAGAACAATGAGAGAGGGATGCTGTTAAAGCAAAGTGGGCAGAGAGAAGCTTTCTGATGAAGCAAACCTTGAGTACAGACCTAAACAAATGGAAAGAGAGAAACATTGGCTAGAGGAAGTGAGTAAAAGGGAAGTGGCAGAAAATGAAATTAAAGAGATAATAGAGGACTTTATGAAGAGCTTTGTGAAGTATGGTAAAGGCCATAGTCAAAAATCTTTTGAAGCTCCACAGAAAGAAGTGTCCTGGTATGACAAATTTTAACTTTAATTGTATTGATTGAGGTTTACTTCTGTATCAAGTAATCAATCTGAGAGGTATCATCTCCATTTGAATATCTATTAGGAATACTGCACTTAACTCTTAATTGCTAGCACTCCAAACTGTTTGCTACTTCATTGTTCCCTCTTTGAGTAAAAATCATCCAGTGACTCAAGACTCAAATCCAGAAGTCATCCTTAACCCCTATCTTTTTTCTCAATTCCTTTATCTGATATCAGCAAATACCTGTTAATTCTGCCTCCAAAATAAAATACAAATATGCCCATCACTACTATTTCCATGTAAGTTTAAAGCCATCATAATTTCTTACCAAGACTATTGCCCTTACTACTATAGCCTCTTACCTTATTTCTCTGTTGTCCTACCCTATTACAATTCATTCTCAACACAGTAAAAGGAATGATCTTCGTAAAAATGTGTCTCAGATCATGTCAATTCCTTGTATAGAAATTGATAGGTTTTATTTATTTTTAATTAATATATTTTTGTTGACAAAGAAAATTATATGTAAAGTGTACAACATGTTTTAAAATATGTTTACATTGTAGAGTGGCTAAATTGAACTAAATTACATTTTCTCACTTACTATCTTTTTTTGGTTGAGAACACTTAATATCTACACACTTAGCATTCTTTTTTTTTCTTTCTTTCTTTTTTTTTATTAAATCATAGCTGTGTACATTAATGCGATCATGGGGCACCATACACTGCTTTTATATACCATTTGACATAATTTCATCACACTGGTTAACATAGCCTTTCTGGCATTTTCTTAGTTATTGTGTTAAGAAATTTATATTTTACATTTACTAAGTTTCACATGTACCCTTGTAAGATGCACCGCAGGTGTAATCCCACCAATCACCCTCCTTCCAGCCAGCCTCCCCCCTACCTCCCCTTCCTCTCCCCCTTCCCCATATTCTTAGGTTATAACTGGGTTATAGCTTTTATATGAAAGCTATAAATTAGTTTCATAGTAGGGCTGAGTACGTTGGATACTTTTTCTTCGATTCTGGAGATACTTTATTAAGAAGAATGTGTTGAGGGGGAGACAAGATGGCGGACTGAAGCCAGCTTTCAACAAAGGCTCCCGTCCAGAAGGAGAGTTAAGGGACAGGAATTTAGTAAGTATCCTGGTGGACTTGAGCCTCACCAAGAGAGAAGGCTGAAGAACGCACATAAACACCGCTGAGGCAAGCTGTGATCACAAGGACGCAAACAAAAGGTACAAAATCCACCACCAAGCGGACGGGAGTACCCCTCCCCCATGAGACCGGCTCAAGAGCCCCAAAATTGAACAAGCGGGCAGAAATTAAAGGCCCTCCCACTACACTCCACGGGAGAGACCTTCTAAAAACTGGACCTGCCTCCCCTACTGGGGTGCCGTGGCATTCTCCTGCCGGACATAGGGCTGAATAAAACTTTGGGAATCCTTTGCTGGCAACCCTGAATCCCCGGCGCTCCCCTCCCACCCACTGAGGTCTGGAGGCCTGTCCCCTAGGACTTCGGATCCTTGGGTGATTTCTCAAGGGGAGTGGACAGTCCCCGAGTTGCGACTGGTCAGCATTGACTCTGAGGAGCGCGAGTAAGGAGAGGGCACCGGGCTGAGGGGGAGTCACACCTCGCGGCACTTCCCTGCGGTGCAGTGCACCAACCCTCCCCGGGCACAAGACTGAATAAGACTCTAGCCTCCCCACTGAGAGCTGAGAGCCCCTACTCTCACTTGGGGTCTGAGGGACTATCCCCCAGGAGTTCGAATCCTTGGGTGATTTCTCAAGGGGAGTGGACAGTCCCCGAGTTGCGACTGGTCAGCATTGACTCTGAGGTGCGCGAGTGAGGAGAGGGCACCGGGCTGAGGGGGAGTCACGCCTCGCGGCACTTCCCTTCGGTGCAGTACAGCAACCCTCCCCGGGCATACGGGCCCAAGACTGAATAAGACTCTGGCCTCCCCGCTGAGAGCTGAGAACCCCTACTCTCACTCGGGGTCTGAGGGCCTATCCCCCAGGAGTTCGGCTCCTTGGGTGATTTCTCGAGGGGAGAGCACAGTGATTGAGCTGCGCCAGGTCAGCGCTGACTCTGGGATACGTGAGCGAGGAGAGGGCACTCTGCTGAGGGGAAATCAAGCCTTGGCGGCACTTCCCTGCGGTGCAGTGCAGGAGCCCTCCCCGGACCGTAGTATTGCGTAAAACTGAATGAAACTCTAGCTTCCCCCCGCCCCACTCCCAATCAGGGTCTGGGGGCCCATCCCCCAAGAGTTCTGATTCTTGGGGGATCTCTTAAGGGGTGTGAACCCAGCACAAACTGCGGCCGCTCAGTGCTGACTCTGGGGCGCGGGACAGAGGAGAAAAGGGTCGCCTGAGTGCCCACACCAGAGCAGCAGTTCCCTGGAGGTAGATCAACAGCCGTTTTTTCTTTAACAGCAGAACGCTCACTTCTGGATATTCTGAGGCCACACCCCTGTCTCCCTGGGCAACCAGAGGAGGCCACCGGGTGACGCGGCTCACAAACCCGGGAAGCTTCCAGGGCGGGGCCGACCCAGAGAGGTGTTCAGACGCAATTCTCCAGCAGCAAAGACGTTTGAACTCAAAACAGCCCGTCTTCTGTAGGCGACGACAGGAACAGAGACAGAACCTCACAAAGTTGTCTGTTCTGTTCTGTTCT